>NW_027003790.1:39415-138408 GCF_036934945.1 Oncorhynchus masou masou
CTTTAGACCAGACCTCTTCCTATGTAGTGCACTACTTTAAGACCAGACCTCTTCCCTATGTAGTGCACTACTTTAGACCAGACCTCTTCCCTATATAGGGCACTACTATAGACCAGACCTCTTCCCTATATAGGGCACTACTTTAGACCAGACCTCTTCCTTATATAGGGCACTGCTATAGACCAGACTCCTTCCCTATATAGGGCACTACTATAGACCAGACCTCTTCCCTATATAGGGCACTACTATAGACCAGACCTCTTCCTTATATAGGGCACTACTATAGACCAGACCTCTTCCCTATATAGGGCACTACTTTAGACCAGACCTCTTCCCTATGTAGTGCACTACTTTAGACCAGACCTCTTCCCTATATAGGGCACTACTTTAGAACAGACCTCTTCCCTATATAGGGCACTACTTTAGACCAGACCTCTTCCCTATATAGGGCACTACTTTAGACCAGACCTCTTCCCTATATAGGGCACTACTTTAGAACAGACCTCTTCCCTATATAGGGCACTACTTTAGACCAGACCTCTTCCCTATATAGGGCACTAATATAGACCAGACCTCTTCCCTATGTAGTGCACTACTTTAGACCAGACCTCTTCCCTATATAGGGAACTACTATAGACCAGACCTCTTCCCTATATAGGGCACTACTATAGACCAGACCTCTTCCCTATGTAGTGCAATACTTTAGACCAGACCTCTTCCCTATATAGGGCACTACTATAGACCAGACCTCTTCCCTATATAGGGCACTACTATAGACCAGACCTCTTCCCTATGTAGTGCACTACTTTAGACCAGACCTCTTCCCTATATAGGGCACTACTATAGACCAGACCTCTTCCCTATATAGGGCACTACTATAGACCAGACCTCTTCCCTATGTAGTGCACTACTTTAGACCAGACCTCTTCCCTATATAGGGCACTACTATAGACCAGACCTCTTCCCTATATAGGGCACTACTATAGACCAGACCTCTTCCCTATGTAGTGCACTACTATAGACCAGACCTCTTCCCTATATAGGGCACTACTTTAGACCAGACCTCTTCCCTATGTAGTGCACTACTATAGACCAGACCTCTTCCCTATGTAGTGCACTACTTTAGACCAGACCTCTTCCCTATGTAGTGCACTACTTTAGACCAGACCTCTTCCCTATATAGGGCACTACTATAGACCAGACCTCTTCCCTATATAGGGCACTACTATAGACCAGACCTCTTCCCTATATAGGGCACTACTATAGACCAGACCTCTTCCCTATATAGGACACTACTTTAGACCAGACCTCTTCCCTATATAGGACACTACTATAGACCAGACCTCTTCCCTATGTAGTGCACTACTTTAGACCAGACCTCTTCCCTATATAGGGCACTACTTTAGACCAGACCTCTTCCCTATGTAGTGCACTACTATAGACCAGACCTCTTCCCTATATAGGACTCTACTATAGACCAGACCTCTTCCCAATGTAGTGCACTACTATAGACCAGACCTCTTCCCTATATAGGACACTACTATAGACCAGACCTCTTCCCTATATAGGGCACTACTATAGACCAGACCTCTTCCCTATATAGGGCACTACTATAGACCAGACCTCTTCCCTATATAGGACACTACTTTAGACCAGACCTCTTCCCTATATAGGACACTACTATAGACCAGACCTCTTCCCTATATAGGGCACTACTTTAGACCAGACCTCTTCCCTATATAGGACACTACTATAGACCAGACCTCTTCCCTATGTAGTGCACTACTTTAGACCAGACCTCTTCCCTATATAGGACACTACTATAGACCAGACCTCTTCCCTATATAGGGCACGACTATAGACCAGACCTCTTCCCTATATAGGACACTACTATAGACCAGACCTCTTCCCTATATAGGGCACTACTATAGACCAGACCTCTTCCCTATATAGGGCACTACTATAGACCAGACCTCTTCCCTATATAGGACACTACTATAGACCAGACCTCTTCCCTATATAGGGCACTACTATAGACCAGACCTCTTCCCTATATAGGACACTACTATAGACCAGACCTCTTCCCTATATAGGGCACTACTATAGACCAGACCTCTTCCCTATATAGGGCACTACTATAGACCAGACCTCTTCCCTATATAGGGCACTACTATAGACCAGACTCCTTCCCTATATAGGACACTACTATAGACCAGACCTCTTCCCTATATAGGACACTACTATAGACCAGACTCCTTCCCTATATAGGACACTACTATAGACCAGACCTCTTCCCTATGTAGTGCACTACTATAGACCAGACCTCTTCCCTATATAGGGCACTACTATAGACCAGACCTCTTCCCTATATAGGGCACTACTATAGACCAGACTTCTTCCCTATATAGGGCACTACTATAGACCAGACCTCTTCCCTATATAGGACACTACTATAGACCAGACCTCTTCCCTATATAGGGCACTACTATAGACCAGACCTCTTCCCTATATAGGGCACTACTATAGACCAGACCTCTTCCCTATATAGGACACTACTATAGACCAGACCTCTTCCCTATATAGGGCACTACTATAGACCAGACCTCTTCCCTATATAGGACACTACTATAGACCAGACCTCTTCCCTATATAGGGCACTACTATAGACCAGACCTCTTCCCTATATAGGGCACTACTATAGACCAGACCTCTTCCCTATATAGGGCACTACTATAGACCAGACTCCTTCCCTATATAGGACACTACTATAGACCAGACCTCTTCCCTATATAGGACACTACTATAGACCAGACTCCTTCCCTATATAGGACACTACTATAGACCAGACCTCTTCCCTATGTAGTGCACTACTATAGACCAGACCTCTTCCCTATATAGGGCACTACTTTAGACCAGACCTCTTCCCTATATAGGGCACTACTATAGACCAGACCTCTTCCCTATATAGGGCACTACTTTAGACCAGACCTCTTCCCTATATAGGGCACTACTATAGACCAGACTTCTTCCCTATATAGGGCACTACTATAGACCAGACCTCTTCCCTATATAGTGCACTACTATAGACCAGACTCCTTCCCTATATAGGGCACTACTATAGACCAGACTTCTTCCCTATATAGGGCACTACTATAGACCAGACCTCTTCCCTATATAGGGCACTACTATAGACCAGACTCCTTCCCTATATAGGGCACTACTATAGACCAGACTCCTTCCCTATATAGTGCACTACTATAGACCAGACCTCTTCCCTATATAGGACACTACTATAGACCAGACTCCTTCCCTATATAGGGCACTACTATAGACCAGACCTCTTCCCTATATAGGGCACTACTATAGACCAGACTCCTTCCCTATATAGTGCACTACTATAGACCAGACCTCTTCCCTATATAGTGCACTACTATAGACCAGACTCCTTCCCTATATAGTGCACTACTATAGACCAGACCTCTTCCCTATATAGTGCACTACTATAGACCAGACCTCTTCCCTATATAGGGCACTACTATAGACCAGACTCCTTCCCTATATAGGACACTACTATAGACCAGACTCCTTCCCTATATAGGACACTACTATAGACCAGACCTCTTCCCTATATAGGGCACTACTATAGACCAGACTCCTTCCCTATAGAGTGCACTACTATAGACCAGACCTCTTCCCTATATAGTGCACTACTATAGACCATACTCCTTCCCTATATAGGGTACTACTATAGACCAGACCTCTTCCCTGTATAAGGCACTACTATAGACCAGACCTCTTCCCTATATAGGACACTACTATAGACCAGACCTCTTCCCTATATAGGACACTACTATAGACCAGACTTCTTCCCTATATAGGGCACTACTGTAGACCAGACTCCTTCCCTATATAGTGCACTACTATAGACCAGACTCTTTCCCTATATAGGTTACTACTATAGACCAGACTCCTTCCCTATATAGTGCACTACTATAGACCAGACCTCTTCCCTATATAGGGTACTACTATAGACCAGACCTCTTCCCTATATAGGGCACTACTATAGACCAGACTTCTTCCCTAAATAGGGCACTACTGTAGACCAGACTCCTTCCCTATATAGTGCACTACTATAGACCAGACTCTTTCCCTTTCTTTGGCACTACTATAGACCAGACTCCTTCCCTATATAGTGCACTACTATAGACCAGACCTCTTTCCTATATAGGGCACTACTATAGACCAGACTTCGTCCCTATATAGGACACTACTATAGACCAGACCTCTTCCCTATATAGGGCACTACTTTAGACCAGACCTCTTCCCTATGTAGTGCACTACTATAGACCAGACCTCTTCCCTATATAGGACTCTACTATAGACCAGACCTCTTCCCTATGTAGTGCACTACTTTAGACCAGACCTCTTCCCTATATAGGACTCTACTATAGACCAGACCTCTTCCCTATGTAGTGCACTACTATAGACCAGACCTCTTCCCTATATAGGACACTACTATAGACCAGACCTCTTCCCTATATAGGGCACTACTATAGACCAGACCTCTTCCCTATATAGGGCACTACTATAGACCAGACCTCTTCCCTATATAGGGCACTACTTTAGACCAGACTTCTTCCCTATATAGGACACTACTATAGACCAGACCTCTTCCCTATGTAGTGCACTACTTTAGACCAGACCTCTTCCTTATATAGGGCACTACTATAGACCAGACCTCTTCCCTATATAGGGCACTACTATAGACCAGACCTCTTCCCTATATAGGACACTACTATAGACCAGACTCCTTCCCTATATAGGGCACTACTATAGACCAGACCTCTTCCCTATATAGGGCACTACTATAGACCACACCTCTTCCCTATATAGGGCACTACTATAGACCAGACCTCTTCCCTATATAGGACACTACTAAACACCAGACCTCTTCCCTATATAGGGTACTACTATAGACCAGACCTCTTCCCTATATAGGACACTACTATAGACCAGACCTCTTCCCTATATAGGGCACTACTATAGACCAGACCTCTTCCCTATATAGGGCACTACTATAGACCAGACCTCTTCCCTATTTAGGGCACTACTATAGACCAGACTCCTTCCCTATATAGTGCACTACTATAGACCAGACTCCTTCCCTATATAGGGTACTACTATAGACCAGACCTCTTCCCTATATAGGGCACTACTATAGACCAGACCTCTTCCCTATATACGGCACTACTATAGACCAGACTTCTTCCCTATATAGGGCACTACTATAGACCAGACTCCTTCCCTATATAGTGCACTACTATAGACCAGACCTCTTCCCTATATAGGGCACTACTATAGACCAGACCTCTTCCCTATATAGGGCACTACTATAGACCAGACCTCTTCCCTATATAGGGCACTACTTTAGACCAGACTTCTTCCCTATATAGGACACTACTATAGACCAGACCTCTTCCCTATGTAGTGCACTACTTTAGACCAGACCTCTTCCTTATATAGGGCACTACTATAGACCAGACCTCTTCCCTATATAGGGCAATACTATAGACCAGACCTCTTCCCTATATAGGACACTACTATAGACCAGACTCCTTCCCTATATAGGGCACTACTATAGACCAGACCTCTTCCCTATATAGGGCACTACTATAGACCACACCTCTTCCCTATATAGGGCACTACTATAGACCAGACCTCTTCCCTATATAGGACACTACTAAACACCAGACCTCTTCCCTATATAGGGTACTACTATAGACCAGACCTCTTCCCTATATAGGACACTACTATAGACCAGACCTCTTCCCTATATAGGGCACTACTATAGACCAGACCTCTTCCCTATATAGGGCACTACTATAGACCAGACCTCTTCCCTATTTAGGGCACTACTATAGACCAGACTCCTTACCTATATAGTGCACTACTATAGACCAGACTCCTTCCCTATATAGGGTACTATTATTATTATTATTATATATTACTATAGACCAGACCTCTTCCCTATATAGGGCACTACTATAGACCAGACCTCTTCCCTATATACGGCACTACTATAGACCAGACTTCTTCCCTATATAGGGCACTACTATAGACCAGACTCCTTCCCTATATAGTGCACTACTATAGACCAGACCTCTTCCCTATATAGGGCACTACTATAGACCAGACCTCTTCCCTATATAGGGCACTACTATAGACCAGACTTCTTCTCTATATAGGGCACTACTGTAGACCAGACTCCTTCCCTATATAGTGCACTACTATAGACCAGACTCTTTCCCTATATAGGGCACTACTATAGACCATACTCCTTCCCTATATAGTGCACTACTATAGACCAGACCTCTTCCCTATATAGGGTACTACTATAGACCAGACCTCTTCCCTGTATAAGGCACTACTATAGACCAGACCTCTTCCCTATATAGGGCACTACTATAGACCAGACCTCTTCCCTATATAGGGCACTACTATAGACCAGACCTCTTCCCTATGTAGTGCACTACTTTAGACCAGACCTCTTCCTTATATAGGGCACTACTATAGACCAGACCTCTTCCCTATATAGGGCACTACTATAGACCAGACTCCTTCCCTATATAGTGCACTACTATAGACCAGACCTCTTCCCTATATAGGACACTACTATAGACCAGACTCCTTCCCTATATAGGGCACTACTATAGACCAGACCTCTTCCCTATATAGGGCACTACTATAGACCAGACCTCTTCCCTATATAGGGCACTACTATAGACCAGACCTCTTCCCTATGTAGTGCACTACTTTAGACCAGACCTCTTCCCTATATAGGGCACTACTATAGACCAGACCTCTTCCCTATATAGGGCACTACTATAGACCAGACCTCTTCCCTATGTAGTGCACTACTTTAGACCAGACCTCTTCCCTATGTAGTGCACTACTTTAGACCAGACCTCTTCCCTATGTAGTGCACTACTATAGACCAGACCTCTTCCCTATATAGGACTCTACTATAGACCAGACCTCTTCCCTATGTAGTGCACTACTTTAGACCAGACCTCTTCCCTATATAGGACTCTACTATAGACCAGACCTCTTCCCTATGTAGTGCACTACTATAGACCAGACCTCTTCCCTATATAGGACACTACTATAGACCAGACCTCTTCCCTATATAGGGCACTACTATAGACCAGACCTCTTCCCTATATAGGGCACTACTATAGACCAGACCTCTTCCCTATATAGGGCACTACTTTAGACCAGACTTCTTCCCTATATAGGACACTACTATAGACCAGACCTCTTCCCTATGTAGTGCACTACTTTAGACCAGACCTCTTCCTTATATAGGGCACTACTATAGACCAGACCTCTTCCCTATATAGGGCACTACTATAGACCAGACCTCTTCCCTATGTAGTGCACTACTTTAGACCAGACCTCTTCCCTATGTAGTGCACTACTTTAGACCAGACCTCTTCCCTATGTAGTGCACTACTATAGACCAGACCTCTTCCCTATATAGGACTCTACTATAGACCAGACCTCTTCCCTATGTAGTGCACTACTTTAGACCAGACCTCTTCCCTATATAGGACTCTACTATAGACCAGACCTCTTCCCTATGTAGTGCACTACTATAGACCAGACCTCTTCCCTATATAGGACACTACTATAGACCAGACCTCTTCCCTATATAGGGCACTACTATAGACCAGACCTCTTCCCTATATAGGGCACTACTATAGACCAGACCTCTTCCCTATATAGGGCACTACTTTAGACCAGACTTCTTCCCTATATAGGACACTACTATAGACCAGACTCCTTCCCTATATAGGGCACTACTATAGACCAGACCTCTTCCCTATATAGGGCACTACTATAGACCACACCTCTTCCCTATATAGGGCACTACTATAGACCAGACCTCTTCCCTATATAGGACACTACTAAACACCAGACCTCTTCCCTATATAGGGTACTACTATAGACCAGACCTCTTCCCTATATAGGACACTACTATAGACCAGACCTCTTCCCTATATAGGGCACTACTATAGACCAGACCTCTTCCCTATATAGGGCACTACTATAGACCAGACCTCTTCCCTATTTAGGGCACTACTATAGACCAGACTCCTTCCCTATATAGTGCACTACTATAGACCAGACTCCTTCCCTATATAGGGTACTACTATAGACCAGACCTCTTCCCTATATAGGGCACTACTATAGACCAGACCTCTTCCCTATATACGGCACTACTATAGACCAGACTTCTTCCCTATATAGGGCACTACTATAGACCAGACTCCTTCCCTATATAGTGCACTACTATAGACCAGACCTCTTCCCTATATAGGGCACTACTATAGACCAGACCTCTTCCCTATATAGGGCACTACTATAGACCAGACCTCTTCCCTATATAGGGCACTACTTTAGACCAGACTTCTTCCCTATATAGGACACTACTATAGACCAGACCTCTTCCCTATGTAGTGCACTACTTTAGACCAGACCTCTTCCTTATATAGGGCACTACTATAGACCAGACCTCTTCCCTATATAGGGCACTACTATAGACCAGACCTCTTCCCTATATAGGACACTACTATAGACCAGACTCCTTCCCTATATAGGGCACTACTATAGACCAGACCTCTTCCCTATATAGGGCACTACTATAGACCACACCTCTTCCCTATATAGGGCACTACTATAGACCAGACCTCTTCCCTATATAGGACACTACTAAACACCAGACCTCTTCCCTATATAGGGTACTACTATAGACCAGACCTCTTCCCTATATAGGACACTACTATAGACCAGACCTCTTCCCTATATAGGGCACTACTATAGACCAGACCTCTTCCCTATATAGGGCACTACTATAGACCAGACCTCTTCCCTATTTAGGGCACTACTATAGACCAGACTCCTTCCCTATATAGTGCACTACTATAGACCAGACTCCTTCCCTATATAGGGTACTATTATTATTATTATTATATATTACTATAGACCAGACCTCTTCCCTATATAGGACACTACTATAGACCAGACCTCTTCCCTATATAGGGCACTACTATAGACCAGACCTCTTCCCTATATAGGACACTACTATAGACCAGACCTCTTCCCTATATAGGGCACTACTATAGACCAGACCTCTTCCCTATATAGGGCACTACTATAGACCAGACCTCTTCCCTATATAGGGCACTACTATAGACCAGACTCCTTCCCTATATAGGACACTACTATAGACCAGACCTCTTCCCTATATAGGACACTACTATAGACCAGACTCCTTCCCTATATAGGACACTACTATAGACCAGACCTCTTCCCTATGTAGTGCACTACTATAGACCAGACCTCTTCCCTATATAGGGCACTACTATAGACCAGACCTCTTCCCTATATAGGGCACTACTATAGACCAGACTTCTTCCCTATATAGGGCACTACTATAGACCAGACCTCTTCCCTATATAGGACACTACTATAGACCAGACCTCTTCCCTATATAGGGCACTACTATAGACCAGACCTCTTCCCTATATAGGGCACTACTATAGACCAGACCTCTTCCCTATATAGGACACTACTATAGACCAGACCTCTTCCCTATATAGGGCACTACTATAGACCAGACCTCTTCCCTATATAGGACACTACTATAGACCAGACCTCTTCCCTATATAGGGCACTACTATAGACCAGACCTCTTCCCTATATAGGGCACTACTATAGACCAGACCTCTTCCCTATATAGGGCACTACTATAGACCAGACTCCTTCCCTATATAGGACACTACTATAGACCAGACCTCTTCCCTATATAGGACACTACTATAGACCAGACTCCTTCCCTATATAGGACACTACTATAGACCAGACCTCTTCCCTATGTAGTGCACTACTATAGACCAGACCTCTTCCCTATATAGGGCACTACTTTAGACCAGACCTCTTCCCTATATAGGGCACTACTATAGACCAGACCTCTTCCCTATATAGGGCACTACTATAGACCAGACCTCTTCCCTATATAGGGCACTACTATAGACCAGACCTCTTCCCTATATAGGGCACTACTTTAGACCAGACTTCTTCCCTATATAGGACACTACTATAGACCAGACCTCTTCCCTATGTAGTGCACTACTTTAGACCAGACCTCTTCCTTATATAGGGCACTACTATAGACCAGACCTCTTCCCTATATAGGGCACTACTATAGACCAGACCTCTTCCCTATATAGGACACTACTATAGACCAGACTCCTTCCCTATATAGGGCACTACTATAGACCAGACCTCTTCCCTATATAGGGCACTACTATAGACCACACCTCTTCCCTATATAGGGCACTACTATAGACCAGACCTCTTCCCTATATAGGACACTACTAAACACCAGACCTCTTCCCTATATAGGGTACTACTATAGACCAGACCTCTTCCCTATATAGGACACTACTATAGACCAGACCTCTTCCCTATATAGGGCACTACTATAGACCAGACCTCTTCCCTATATAGGGCACTACTATAGACCAGACCTCTTCCCTATTTAGGGCACTACTATAGACCAGACTCCTTCCCTATATAGTGCACTACTATAGACCAGACTCCTTCCCTATATAGGGTACTATTATTATTATTATTATATATTACTATAGACCAGACCTCTTCCCTATATAGGGCACTACTATAGACCAGACCTCTTCCCTATATACGGCACTACTATAGACCAGACTTCTTCCCTATATAGGGCACTACTATAGACCAGACTCCTTCCCTATATAGTGCACTACTATAGACCAGACCTCTTCCCTATATAGGGCACTACTATAGACCAGACCTCTTCCCTATATAGGGCACTACTATAGACCAGACTTCTTCTCTATATAGGGCACTACTGTAGACCAGACTCCTTCCCTATATAGTGCACTACTATAGACCAGACTCTTTCCCTATATAGGGCACTACTATAGACCATACTCCTTCCCTATATAGTGCACTACTATAGACCAGACCTCTTCCCTATATAGGGTACTACTATAGACCAGACCTCTTCCCTGTATAAGGCACTACTATAGACCAGACCTCTTCCCTATATAGGGCACTACTATAGACCAGACCTCTTCCCTATATAGGGCACTACTATAGACCAGACCTCTTCCCTATGTAGTGCACTACTTTAGACCAGACCTCTTCCCTATATAGGGCACTACTATAGACCAGACCTCTTCCCTATATAGGGCACTACTATAGACCAGACCTCTTCCCTATGTAGTGCACTACTTTAGACCAGACCTCTTCCCTATATAGGGCACTACTTTAGACCAGACCTCTTCCCTATGTAGTGCACTACTATAGACCAGACCTCTTCCCTATATAGGACTCTACTATAGACCAGACCTCTTCCCAATGTAGTGCACTACTATAGACCAGACCTCTTCCCTATATAGGACACTACTATAGACCAGACCTCTTCCCTATATAGGGCACTACTATAGACCAGACCTCTTCCCTATATAGGGCACTACTATAGACCAGACCTCTTCCCTATATAGGACACTACTTTAGACCAGACCTCTTCCCTATATAGGACACTACTATAGACCAGACCTCTTCCCTATATAGGGCACTACTTTAGACCAGACCTCTTCCCTATATAGGACACTACTATAGACCAGACCTCTTCCCTATGTAGTGCACTACTTTAGACCAGACCTCTTCCCTATATAGGACACTACTATAGACCAGACCTCTTCCCTATATAGGGCACTACTATAGACCAGACCTCTTCCCTATATAGGACACTACTATAGACCAGACCTCTTCCCTATATAGGGCACTACTATAGACCAGACCTCTTCCCTATATAGGGCACTACTATAGACCAGACCTCTTCCCTATATAGGACACTACTATAGACCAGACCTCTTCCCTATATAGGGCACTACTATAGACCAGACCTCTTCCCTATATAGGACACTACTATAGACCAGACCTCTTCCCTATATAGGGCACTACTATAGACCAGACCTCTTCCCTATATAGGGCACTACTATAGACCAGACCTCTTCCCTATATAGGGCACTACTATAGACCAGACTCCTTCCCTATATAGGACACTACTATAGACCAGACCTCTTCCCTATATAGGACACTACTATAGACCAGACTCCTTCCCTATATAGGACACTACTATAGACCAGACCTCTTCCCTATGTAGTGCACTACTATAGACCAGACCTCTTCCCTATATAGGGCACTACTATAGACCAGACCTCTTCCCTATATAGGGCACTACTATAGACCAGACCTCTTCCCTATATAGGGCACTACTATAGACCAGACCTCTTCCCTATATAGGACACTACTATAGACCAGACCTCTTCCCTATATAGGGCACTACTATAGACCAGACCTCTTCCCTATATAGGGCACTACTATAGACCAGACCTCTTCCCTATATAGGACACTACTATAGACCAGACCTCTTCCCTATATAGGGCACTACTATAGACCAGACCTCTTCCCTATATAGGACACTACTATAGACCAGACCTCTTCCCTATATAGGGCACTACTATAGACCAGACCTCTTCCCTATATAGGGCACTACTATAGACCAGACCTCTTCCCTATATAGGGCACTACTATAGACCAGACTCCTTCCCTATATAGGACACTACTATAGACCAGACCTCTTCCCTATATAGGACACTACTATAGACCAGACTCCTTCCCTATATAGGACACTACTATAGACCAGACCTCTTCCCTATGTAGTGCACTACTATAGACCAGACCTCTTCCCTATATAGGGCACTACTTTAGACCAGACCTCTTCCCTATATAGGGCACTACTATAGACCAGACCTCTTCCCTATATAGGGCACTACTTTAGACCAGACCTCTTCCCTATATAGGGCACTACTATAGACCAGACTTCTTCCCTATATAGGGCACTACTATAGACCAGACCTCTTCCCTATATAGGACACTACTATAGACCAGACTCCTTCCCTATATAGGGCACTACTATAGACCAGACCTCTTCCCTATATAGTGCACTACTATAGACCAGACTCCTTCCCTATATAGTGCACTACTATAGACCAGACCTCTTCCCTATATAGTGCACTACTATAGACCAGACCTCTTCCCTATATAGGGCACTACTATAGACCAGACTCCTTCCCTATATAGGACACTACTATAGACCAGACTCCTTCCCTATATAGGACACTACTATAGACCAGACCTCTTCCCTATATAGGGCACTACTATAGACCAGACTCCTTCCCTATAGAGTGCACTACTATAGACCAGACCTCTTCCCTATATAGTGCACTACTATAGACCATACTCCTTCCCTATATAGGGTACTACTATAGACCAGACCTCTTCCCTGTATAAGGCACTACTATAGACCAGACCTCTTCCCTATATAGGACACTACTATAGACCAGACCTCTTCCCTATATAGGACACTACTATAGACCAGACTTCTTCCCTATATAGGGCACTACTGTAGACCAGACTCCTTCCCTATATAGTGCACTACTATAGACCAGACTCTTTCCCTATATAGGTTACTACTATAGACCAGACTCCTTCCCTATATAGTGCACTACTATAGACCAGACCTCTTCCCTATATAGGGTACTACTATAGACCAGACCTCTTCCCTATATAGGGCACTACTATAGACCAGACTTCTTCCCTAAATAGGGCACTACTGTAGACCAGACTCCTTCCCTATATAGTGCACTACTATAGACCAGACTCTTTCCCTTTCTTTGGCACTACTATAGACCAGACTCCTTCCCTATATAGTGCACTACTATAGACCAGACCTCTTTCCTATATAGGGCACTACTATAGACCAGACTTCTTCCCTATATAGGACACTACTATAGACCAGACCTCTTCCCTATATAGGGCACTACTATAGACCAGACCTCTTCCCTATATACGGCACTACTATAGACCAGACTTCTTCCCTATAAAGGGCACTACTATAGACCAGAGTCCTTCCCTATATAGTGCACTACTATAGACCAGACCTCTTCCCTATATAGGGCACTACTATAGACCAGACCTCTTCCCTATATAGGGCACTACTATAGACCAGACCTCTTCCCTATGTAGTGCACTACTTTAGACCAGACCTCTTCCCTATGTAGTGCACTACTATAGACCAGACCTCTTCCCTATATAGGGCACTACTATAGACCAGACCTCTTCCCTATGTAGTGCACTACTTTAGACCAGACCTCTTCCCTATATAGGACTCTACTATAGACCAGACCTCTTCCCTATGTAGTGCACTACTATAGACCAGACCTCTTCCCTATATAGGACACTACTATAGACCAGACCTCTTCCCTATATAGGGCACTACTATAGACCAGACCTCTTCCCTATATAGGGCACTACTATAGACCAGACCTCTTCCCTATATATGGCACTACTTTAGACCAGACTTCTTCCCTATATAGGACACTACTATAGACCAGACCTCTTCCCTATGTAGTGCACTACTTTAGACCAGACCTCTTCCTTATATAGGGCACTACTATAGACCAGACCTCTTCCCTATATAGGGCACTACTATAGACCAGACCTCTTCCCTATATAGGACACTACTATAGACCAGACTCCTTCCCTATATAGGGCACTACTATAGACCAGACCTCTTCCCTATATAGGGCACTACTATAGACCACACCTCTTCCCTATATAGGGCACTACTATAGACCAGACCTCTTCCCTATATAGGACACTACTAAACACCAGACCTCTTCCCTATATAGGGTACTACTATAGACCAGACCTCTTCCCTATATAGGACACTACTATAGACCAGACCTCTTCCCTATATAGGGCACTACTATAGACCAGACCTCTTCCCTATATAGGGCACTACTATAGACCAGACCTCTTCCCTATTTAGGGCACTACTATAGACCAGACTCCTTCCCTATATAGTGCACTACTATAGACCAGACTCCTTCCCTATATAGGGTACTATTATTATTATTATTATATATTACTATAGACCAGACCTCTTCCCTATATAGGGCACTACTATAGACCAGACCTCTTCCCTATATACGGCACTACTATAGACCAGACTTCTTCCCTATATAGGGCACTACTATAGACCAGACTCCTTCCCTATATAGTGCACTACTATAGACCAGACCTCTTCCCTATATAGGGCACTACTATAGACCAGACCTCTTCCCTATATAGGGCACTACTATAGACCAGACCTCTTCCCTATATATGGCACTACTTTAGACCAGACTTCTTCCCTATATAGGACACTACTATAGACCAGACCTCTTCCCTATGTAGTGCACTACTTTAGACCAGACCTCTTCCTTATATAGGGCACTACTATAGACCAGACCTCTTCCCTATATAGGGCACTACTATAGACCAGACCTCTTCCCTATATAGGACACTACTATAGACCAGACTCCTTCCCTATATAGGGCACTACTATAGACCAGACCTCTTCCCTATATAGGGCACTACTATAGACCACACCTCTTCCCTATATAGGGCACTACTATAGACCAGACCTCTTCCCTATATAGGACACTACTAAACACCAGACCTCTTCCCTATATAGGGTACTACTATAGACCAGACCTCTTCCCTATATAGGACACTACTATAGACCAGACCTCTTCCCTATATAGGGCACTACTATAGACCAGACCTCTTCCCTATATAGGGCACTACTATAGACCAGACCTCTTCCCTATTTAGGGCACTACTATAGACCAGACTCCTTCCCTTCACTACTATAGACCAGACTCCTTCCCTATATAGGGTACTATTATTATTATTATTATATATTACTATAGACCAGACCTCTTCCCTATATAGGGCACTACTATAGACCAGACCTCTTCCCTATATACGGCACTACTATAGACCAGACTTCTTCCCTATATAGGGCACTACTATAGACCAGACTCCTTCCCTATATAGTGCACTACTATAGACCAGACCTCTTCCCTATATAGGGCACTACTATAGACCAGACCTCTTCCCTATATAGGGCACTACTATAGACCAGACTTCTTCTCTATATAGGGCACTACTGTAGACCAGACTCCTTCCCTATATAGTGCACTACTATAGACCAGACTCTTTCTCTATATAGGGCACTACTATAGACCATACTCCTTCCCTATATAGTGCACTACTATAGACCAGACCTCTTCCCTATATAGGGTACTACTATAGACCAGACCTCTTCCCTGTATAAGGCACTACTATAGACCAGACCTCTTCCCTATATAGGGCACTACTATAGACCAGACCTCTTCCCTATATAGGGCACTACTATAGACCAGACTTCTTCCCTATATAGGGCACTACTGTAGACCAGACTCCTTCCCTATATAGTGCACTACTATAGACCAGACTCTTTCCCTTTCTTTGGCACTACTATAGACAAGACTCCTTCCCTATATAGTGCACTACTATAGACCAGACCTCTTTCCTATATAGGGTACTACTATAGACCAGACTTCCTCCCTATATAGGACACTACTATAGACCAGACCTCTTCCCTATATAGGGCACTACTATAGACCAGACCTCTTCCCTATATAGGGCACTACTATAGACCAGACTTCTTCCCTATATAGGGCAGTACTATAGACCAGACTCCCTCCCTATATAGGGCACTACTATAGACCAGACTCCTTCCCTATATAGTGCACTACTATAGACCAGACCTCTTCCCTATATAGGGCACCCCAGACCTATATAGGGCACCACTATAGACCAGACCTCTTCCCTACTACTATAGACCAGACCTCTTCCCTATATACTATAGACCAGACCTCTTCCCTATATAGGACACTACTATAGACCACTACTATAGACCAGACCTCTTCCCTATAGACTATAGACCAGACCTTTCCCTATATAGGGCACTACTATAGACCAGACCTCTTCCCACTATATTCCCTATGACACTACTTTAGACCAGACCTCTTCCCTATATATGACACTACTATAGACCAGACCTCTTCCCTTTATAGTGCACTACTATAGACCAGACCTCTTCCCTATATAGGGCACTACTATAGACCAGACCTCTTCCCTATTTAGGGCACTACTTTAGACCAGACTCCTTCCCTATATAGGGCACTACTATAGACCAGACTCCTTCCCTTTCCCTGAATATCACTGCCCCAATACCTTTGGCCAGATCTCATTGCAGTGCACTCCAGCCACTTTAATAATGGAAATTGATGGGAAGTGATGTAAAAATGTATCACTAGCCACTTTAAACAATGCCACTTAATATAATGTTTACATACCCTTCATTACTCATCTCATATGTATATGTATATACTGTACTCTATATCATCAACTGCATCTTTATGTATTACATGTATCACTAGCCACTTTAAACTATGCCACTTTGTTTACATACCCAACATTACTCATCTCATATGTACATTGGGGCAAAAGAGCATTTAGTCAGCCACCAATTGTGCAAGTTCTCCAACTTAAAAAGATGAGAGAGGCTTGTAATTTTCATCATAGGTACACTTCAACTATGACAGACAAAATGAGAAGAAAATCCAAAAAATCACATTGTAGGATTTTTAATGAATTTATTTGCAAATTCTGGTGGAAAATAAGTATTTGGTCAATAACAAAAGTTTATCTCAATACTTTGTTATATACCCTTTGTTGGCAATGACAGAGGTCAAACGTTTTCTGTAAGTCTTCACAAGGTTTTCACACACTGTTGCTGGTATTTTGGCCCATTCGTCCATGCAGATCTCCACTAGAGCAGTGATGTTTTGGGGCTGTTGCTGGGCAACACGGACTTTCAACTCCCTCCAAAGATTTTCTATGGGGTTGAGATCTGGAGACTAGCTAGGCCACTCCAGGATCTTGAAATGCTTCTTACGAAGCCACCCCTTCGTTGCCTGGGCGGTGTGTTTGGGATCATTGTCATGCTGAAAGACCCAGCCACGTTTCATCTTCAATGCCCTTGCTGATGGAAGGAGGTTTTCACTCAAAATCTCACGATACATGGCCCCATTCATTCTTTCCTTTACACGGATCAGTCGTCCTGGTCCCTTTGCAGAAAAACAGCCCCAAAGCATGATGTTTCCACCCCCATGCTTCACAGTAGGTATGGTGTTCTTTGGATGCAACTCGGCAATCTTTGTCCTCCAAACACGACGAGTTGAGTTTTTACCAAAAAGTTATATTTTGGTTTCATCTGACCATATGACATTATCCCAATCTTCTTCTGGATCATCCAAATGCTCTCTCGCAAACTTCAGACGGGCCTGGACATGTACTGGCTTAAGCAGGGGGACACATCTGGCACTGCAGAATTTGAGTCCCTGGCGGCATAGTGTGTTACTGATGGTAGGCTTTGTTACTTTGGCCCCAGCTCTCTGCAGGTCATTCACTAGGTCCCCCCGTGTGGTTCTGGGATTTTTGCTCACCGTTCTTGTGATAATTTTGACCCCACGGGGTGAGATCTTGCGTGGAGCCCCAGATCGAGGGAGATTATCAGTGGTCTTGTATGTCTTCCATTTCCTAATAATTGCTCCCACAGTTGATTTCTTCAAACCAAGCTGCTTACCTATTGCAGATTCAGTCTTCCCAGCCTGGTGCAGGTCTACAATTTTGTTTCTGGTGTCCTTTGACAGCTCTTTGGTTTTGGCCATAGTGGAGTGTGACTGTTTGAGGTTGTGGACAGGTGTCTTATATACTGATAACAAGTTCAAACAGGTGCCATTAATACAGGTAACGATTGGAGGACAAAGGAGCCTTATAAAGAAGAAGTTCCAGGTCTGTTAGAGCCAGAAATCTTGCTTGTTTGTAAGTGACCAAATACTTATTTTCCACCATATTTTGCAAATAAATTAATTAAAAGTCCTACAATGTGATTTTCTGGATTTCTTTCTTCTCATTTTGTCTGTCATAGTTGAAGTGTACCTATGATGAAAATTACAGGCCTCTCTCATCTTTTTAAGTGAGAGAACTTGCAGAATTGGTGGCTGACTAAATACTTTTTTGCCCCACTGTATATACTGTACTCTATACCATCTACTGTATCTTGCCTATGCCGTTCTGTACCATCACTCATTCATATATCTTTATATACATCTTTATCCCTTTACACTTGTGTGTATAAGGTAGTAGTTGTGGAATTGTTAGGTTAGATTACTCGTTGGTTATTATTGCATTGTCGGAACTAGAAGCACAAGCATTTCGCTACACTCGCATTAACATCTGCTAACCATGTGTATGTGACAAATAAAATTAGATTTGATATATAGGGGACCTGGTGTAATAGCTTACAGTATTCTTGACATTTTATTGTGATAGGCAAAAGAAATTCCAGTTTGGCGAACCCCCACTATTTATTTTGTCTGGACGCTGTACCAGACCAAACTGGCTTGCTTTCTCCCCTTCCTATACTAACGCATAACAATACTGCTAGTGGTCCTGTCTCGCTCCCCTAGGTCCTCTCTCCTCTCTGCCCTCTCTCTGTTCCACCTCTCCCCTCTCTCTCTCCCAAGACCCTATACTAATGCATAACAGAGACCTGGCATGGAGCAAGACTCATATCAATATCGTCCGTCATCATCCTTGACAGTCTCCCACAGCAGCTTCCCATGACGTAATACAAGTTAATAAATTCACTAATCCCATAACCCACTGGGCACAGATGTCAGTTCAACATCTAGCTTTGATTTACATTGAGTTGAGTTGTCAACTAACGGTTTATATACATTGTACAGATGTTCCTTTGAATAAAATGTTATATGGGTTCCAGATCGCTGCGGGAGAGTTAACATTGGGTTCCAGATCGCTGCAGGAGAGTTAACATTGGGTTCCAGATCGCTGCAGGAGAGTTAACATTGGGTTCCAGATCGCTGCAGGAGAGTTAACATTGGGTTCCAGATCGCTGCAGGAGAGTTAACATTGGGTTCCAGATCGCTGCAGGAGAGTTAACATTGGGTTCCAGATCGCTGCAGGAGAGTTAACATTGGGTTCCAGATCGCTGCAGGAGAGTTAACATTGGGTTCCAGATCGCTGCAGGAGAGTTAACATTGGGTTCCAGATCGCTGCAGGAGAGCTAACATTGGGTTCCAGATCGCTGCAGGAGAGCTAACATTGGGTTCCAGATCGCTGCAGGAGAGTTAACATTGGGTTCCAGATCGCTGCAGGAGACTTAACATTGGGTTCCAGATCGCTGCAGGAGAGTTAACATTGGGTTCCAGATCGCTGCAGGAGACTTAACATTGGGTTCCAGATCGCTGCAGGAGAGTTAACATTGGGTTCCAGATCGCTGCAGGAGAGTTAACATTGGGTTCCAGATCGCTGCAGGAGAGTTAACATTGGGTTCCAGATCGCTGCAGGAGAGTTAACATTGGGTTCCAGATCGCTGCAGGAGAGCTAACATTGGGTTCCAGATCAGATGAGAGTTAACATTGGGTTCCAGATCGAGGAGAGCTCTTGAATGTCTGGAGAGCTGGGTTCCAGATCGCTGCAGGAGAGCTAACATTGGGTTCCAGATCACTGCAGGAGAGCTAACATTGGGTTCAGATCAGTGGATGTTAAATTGGGTTCCAGATCTGAGGAGAGTTAACATTGGGTTCCAGATCCTGGGAGAGTTAACATTGGGTTCCAGATCGCTGCAGGAGAGCTACTTGGGTTCCAGATCGCTGCAGGAGAGTTAACATTGGGTTCCAGATCGCTGCAGGAGAGCTAACATTGGGTTCCAGATCCTGGGAGAGTTAACATTGGGTTCCAGATCGCTGCAGGAGAGTTAACATTGGACTTCCAGATCGCTGCAGGAGAGCTAACATTGGGTTCTCCTGGGAGAGTACTCTCGCTGAGGAGAGTTAACAGGGTAGATCGGACTTACATTGTAGATCCTGCAGGAGAGTTAACATGGTACTCTCTGACAGGGTAAGGACTTAGTATCCTATAGGTCTCCTGGTACTCTCTGACAGGGTAAGGACTTAGTATCCTATAGGTCTCCTGGTACTCTCTGACAGGGTAAGGACTTAGTATCCTATAGGTCTCCTGGTACTCTCTGACAGGGTAAGGACTTAGTATCCTATAGGTCTCCTGGTACTCTCTGACAGGGTAAGGACTTAGTATCCTATAGGTCTCCTGGTACTCTCTGACAGGGTAAGGACTTAGTATCCTATAGGTCTCCTGGTACTCTCTGACAGGGTAAGGACTTAGTATCCTATAGGTCTCCTGGTACTCTCTGACAGGGTAAGGACTTAGTATCCTATAGGTCTCCTGGTACTCTCTGACAGGGTAAGGACTTAGTATCCTATAGGTCTCCTGGTACTCTCTGACAGGGTAAGGACTTAGTATCCTATAGGTCTCCTGGTACTCTCTGACAGGGTAAGGACTTAGTATCCTATAGGTCTCCTGGTACTCTCTGACAGGGTAAGGACTTAGTATCCTATAGGTCTCCTGGTACTCTCTGACAGGGTAAGGACTTAGTATCCTATAGGTCTCCTGGTACTCTCTGACAGGGTAAGGACTTAGTATCCTATAGGTCTCCTGGTACTCTCTGACAGGGTAAGGACTTAGTATCCTATAGGTCTCCTGGTACTCTCTGACAGGGTAAGGACTTAGTATCCTATAGGTCTCCTGGTACTCTCTGACAGGGTAAGGACTTAGTATCCTATAGGTCTCCTGGTACTCTCTGACAGGGTAAGGACTTAGTATCCTATAGGTCTCCTGGTACTCTCTGACAGGGTAAGGACTTAGTATCCTATAGGTCTCCTGGTACTCTGACAGGGTAAGGACTTAGTATCCTATAGGTCTCCTGGTACTCTCTGACAGGGTAAGGACTTAGTATCCTATAGGTCTCCTGGTACTCTCTGACAGGGTAAGGACTTAGTATCCTATAGGTCTCCTGGTACTCTCTGACAGGGTAAGGACTTAGTATCCTATAGGTCTCCTGGTACTCTCTGACAGGGTAAGGACTTAGTATCCTATAGGTCTCCTGGTACTCTCTGACAGGGTAAGGACTTAGTATCCTATAGGTCTCCTGGTACTCTCTGACAGGGTAAGGACTTAGTATCCTATAGGTCTCCTGGTACTCTCTGACAGGGTAAGGACTTAGTATCCTATAGGTCTCCTGGTACTCTCTGACAGGGTAAGGACTTAGTATCCTATAGGTCTCCTGGTACTCTCTGACAGGGTAAGGACTAGTATCCTATAGCTCTCCTGGTACTGTCTGAGAGGGTAAGGACTTAGTATCCTATAGGTCTCCTGGTACTCTCTGACAGGGTAAGGACTTAGTATCCTATAGGTCTCCTGGTACTGACAGGGTAAGGACTTAGTATCCTATAGGTCTCCTGGTACTCTCTGACAGGGTAAGGACTTAGTATCCTATAGGTCTCCTGGTACTCTCTGACAGGGTAAGGACTTAGTATCCTATAGGTCTCCTGGTACTCTGACAGGGTAAGGACTTAGTATCCTATAGGTCTCCTGGTACTCTCTGACAGGGTAAGGACTTAGTATCCTATAGGTCTCCTGGTACTCTCTGACAGGGTAAGGACTTAGTAGACTGTATCTCGTATACCCTTTCCCGCGCTCCTGCGTGTTGATTATTAGTCTGTTCCACCTTACAGGCAGTTACCTCAGCCATGGGGAAAACAGGAGTCAACATGTTTATCTCTCTTCAGACGAGTCCAGGCAAAACACTGAATCTCTATTGAGAGAACCTCCATGCTGAAGCAGACCTGGATTCAAGTACTATTTGAATTTTTTCAAATACTTTCAGTGTTTGCTTTAGTCTGTCTGAAGTACCCGTAGGGCAATGTTTTGACTTTTGGGATGTTTCAATTGGTTCCATTGCAACATGCAAAAGCTCAATCAAGCTCAGTTAAAGAATTTCAAGTTATTTCGAGTAGTACTTGAACCCAGATCTGTTCTGAAGGCGGGAGCTCTAAATGTGTTGGTTCTACGCTGCCCTCTTGCTGGCAGTATAGGGTATTCCTTAATGTCCCACAAACATTTCCCCTGTAACAGGCAACAGAAGCACAGTGTAAGGCCCTACAACAACCTGGCCTGTCTCTCTCTGGCTCTACTGCCAAGCGTTTGATGCCTGCAAGCACTGACGTCATCCTTCCCAACATTAGCTAGAGGGTTCTGGGAGAGAGGGGGGAGGGAGAGAGGGGGAGGTGGGAGGGAGAGAGGGGGAGGTGGAGCGGGGAGGGAGAGAGAGAGGGGGAGGGGGAGGGGGGAGGAGGGAGGGAGAGAGGGGGAGGGGGAGGAGGGAGGGAGAGAGGGGAGGGAGAGAGAGAGGGGAGGGAGAGAGAGAGAGGGGGAGGGGGAGGAGGGAGGGAGAGAGGGGGGAGGGAGAGAGGGGGAGGTGGGAGGGAGGGAGGGGAGGGAGGGGAGGGAGAGAGAGTGAGGCAGAGAGAGAGAGGCAGAGCGAGAGAGAGAGAGAGAGAGAGAGAGAGAGAGAGAGAGAGAGAGAGAGAGAGAGAGGAACAAAGTGTCAGAGAGAGAGAAAGAGGGAGAGGGTCAGAGAGAGAGCGAGAGAGAGGGAGAAGAGAGAGATAGACCCCACTCTGCTCTCTGGGGCCCTTTCATTCTGACTGAAGTGTGGGTCACAGCATCATGTCTAACAGCCTCCAGACACGAGCCTTCAGCTCTTACAACCAGCAGCCATTACAGCGATGACATAATATCCCCTTAGGTTCCTTTCCGTAGCTCGGCTTTATGGTGGCCTCATGTCTTTGTCAAATACTATTTAGACAAACTACTGTATTTATAATGTTGTATTTAAATTCAGGGTATTGGCCTTTGGAAGTACTGAAAGCGTGTTATATATTTACGCTGGTTTTTGTCAGAGCCGCAGTACCACAAGAGAAGTAGTATCAGTGACATCAAGTCAGTTTACAGCTGAACTCACCTGGTGGTCTGATTACTCATAGCCTCAGCACCTGTTATTTAATCACTAACTCTATGAAACCTTTTACGCTATCATCTGGAGCTTGGTAATATCTATTAAACCCCATTAGGACATGTTAATGAGCGGGAATGTTGGCTGGTGCTGAGGAGGACGACGATTATAAAGGTGTACTGCATGAGACAACCATACCAATTCAGGTCATTTGTCCCAATGTTAGACGTCTGGCTTCAGTAGTGGGATTCATTCCAATGTTAGACGTCTGGCTTCAGTAGTGAGATTCATCCCAATGTTAGACTTCTGGCTTCAGTAGTGTTAGACGTCTGGCTTCAGTAGTGAGATTCATCCCAATGTTAGACTTCTGGCTTCAGTAGTGGGATTCATCCCAATGTTAGCACTGCATCACAGTGCTAGAGGCGTCACTACAGACCCTGGTTCGATACTGGGCTGTATCACAAACCGGCCATGATCGGGAGTCCCACAGGGCGGCGCACAATTGGCCCAGCGTCGTCCGGGTTAGAGGAGGGTTTGGCCGGGGTAGGCCGTCATTGTAAATAAAAATGTGTTCTTAATTAACTGACTTGCCTAGTTAAATAAAGATTACATTAAATAAATATAGAGAATCGGGTGCCATTTGGGATTCAGACCTGTCTGGTAAACTCAGGTGGTAGTAGAGGTTGTGCATATAAACAGCTGTTAGTGAATGGGTGTGCCTGTTACGGGTCCACTGAGCAAACTAGCAGCCCAGCAACCTGAATGGACCTCTGTTAGCACCGCTCAGCTGATGTCATGTACTCCCTCGTAATGCTAGAGGAAGACGAGGGGGAGGTTAAGCAGGAGGTGGAGACGGGGGTGGTGGAGAGAGAGCTGGAGCAGGGGAGGGGGTGGAGAAGGGGGTGGTGGAGAGAGCTGGAGAAGGTGGTGGTGGAGAGAGCTGGAGAAGGTGGTGGTGGAGAGAGAGCTGGAGAAGGGGGTGGTGGAGAGAGAGCTGGAGAAGGGGGTGGTGGAGAGAGAGCTGGAGAAGGGGGTGGTGGAGAGAGAGCTGGAGAAGGGGGTGATGGAGAGAGAGCTGGAGGAGGGGGTGGTGGAGAGAGAGCTGGAGAAGGTGGTGGTGAGGAAGCTGGAGAATTCCCGGTGGAGCCCAGTCAAAAGGTGGTGGTGGAGAGCTGGAGAATGGTGGAACAAACTCCCTGGACGACGCCAGGACAGTGGAGTCAATCACCACCTTCCGGAGACACCTGAAACCCCACCTGGTGGAGGAATACCTAGGATAGGGGGTAAAGTGGAATCCTTCTGGAGAAATGATTTAGATGGACTATTGTAAAGTGGCTGTTCCACTGGATGTCAGAAGGTGGAATTCAGGGGGTTGGAGAGAGAGCTGGATAAGGGGAGGATGAAATGACTTGGAATGTAAATGTAAATGTAAAAGGTGGTGTGGTGGGTGAGGAAGGGGGAGGAGGAAGATGGGGAGGAGGACAAGTCTCATATTTAGTTCATCTTGGATATTTGAAAGTAGTTTATGGATGAGTCCCAAATGGCACCCTATTCCCTACATAGTGCACTACTTTAGACCAGGCTCCTATGGGCCCTGGACAAATGTCGTGTACTATATAGGGAATATAAACACGCTGGATTCTCATGGTTTCTCTCACTAGTGATCCATAAAAACATGACGGCACATTAAAAAAAAATCCAATAACCAATGACGAACAATCATCAAATATCCCAAACATTAGTGCCATTTGTTTGCCAGACATATTCCTGGCTTCCTGGTCTATCTGTGGTTATGTGGTCTTGTTTAACAAAATCAAATGTACGCTCACTACTTGGTGCTCCCAATAAGTTGGATATACATAAAACCCTCTCCTGCTGTTTGTTTTGGGTCCTGACAGCTGCATTTGCTGGCACATGTACATTTTACACGAGTACACTCAGATCATGGAGGGAAATGTGAATTCTGGGGTGCGTCCGCCTCTATGATGTCATAACCTTCTGTATAAAGTGAAAGGCTATCAACCTTTCAATACCTTGGACCACGCCAATACAAATGGATTGAGTAGTGACTGAGCTCTAATTGGAAGGGATTTCAACAAAACAGATTTACATCTGGAATTGAAATACAATCAGGCAAGCATTGCACAACTTCTTACCGTTTGTTTAAAGTACTCATTTACCAACTGCTGGTTTTAATGCGTTTCTTCAGTTTTGTAATGTAAACTCCTATTGGTCACGTTATCACCCATTACAAATACAACCTTGCAGGTCTACCATGTGCTCTGTGTATGCTACTCTCCTGACACCACCCTGCAGGTCTACCATGTGCTCTGTGAATGTTACTCTCCCCACACCACCCTGTAGGTCTACCATGTGCTCTGTGAATGTTACTCTCCCCACACCACCCTGCAGGTCTACCATGTGCTCTGTGATTGTTACTCTCCCCACACCACCCTGCAGGTCTACCATGTGCTCTGGGAATGTTACTCTCCCCACCACCCTGCAGGTCTACCATGTGCGCTGTGAATGTTACTCTCCCCACACCACCCTGCAGGTCTGCCATGTGCTCTGTGATTGTTACTCTCCCCACACCACCCTGTAGGTCTACCATGTGCTCTGGGAATGTTACTCTCCCCACACCACCCTGTAGGTCTACCATGTGCTCTGTGAATGTTATGTTACTACCATCCTGACACCACCCTGCAGGTCTACCATGTGCTCTGTGTATGCTACCATGTGCTCTGACACACCACCCTGTAGGTCTACCATGTGCTCTGTGAATGTTACTCTCCCCACACCACCCTGTAGGTCTACCATGTGCTCTGGGAATGCTCCAGATGAAAGCAAGAGCATTAGCGTTAGCATTAGCTACTTGTATCTCTCTCTGCAACTGCCTGAAACCCTGCCGGATGTCTCCTCTTGACTGTCCATTAATTCCGATGAGATGTTCCATCTGTAAGTCTACATCTGTTTCTACTTTCCCTTTGCCAGAAAGACAATCAGTCACTATTAGTCCTTCCATTAATGGCTGTGTTTACAGAGACCGGTCTAAAAAGACATTCATCAAGACCTTTGATATGGTCACTTTATTCTCTGTGTAAATAAGTATTTAAGGACATTGTTTAAGTTCGCCGGAGAATTAAAGTCAGTCATGGAGGTCGGATGCTGTCTGTCTGTGATGCGCTGGTTGTGATGGTAACTGCAGCAGCCTGCCCTGGATCAGGCTGCTGGGATTCAAACCATTTGTTCTTTCTGACAGTTTCAATCTCATCGGCGGCGTGAGAGACGTTTTATCTTGGTAACTATTATCTCAGACCGTTTTTAAAGCCTTTTAATTACTGTACAGTTGGCTCTGTCCCAAGGCGTGTCAGAGTCGACATGGACAGTCTGAGGTGATCTGAAAGTACAGCCGACTGGTATCAGAAGTGACATGGACAGTCTGAGGTGATCTGAAAGTACAGCCGACTGGAATCAGAAGTGACATGGACAGTCTGAGGTGATCTGAAAGTACAGCCGACTGGTATCAGAAGTGACATGGACAATCTGAGGTGATCTGAAAGTACAGCCGACTGGTATCAGAAGTGACATGGACAGTCTGAGGTGATCTGAAAGTACAGCCGACTGGTATCAGAAGTGACATGGACAGTCTGTTTGGAGTGACCGTTCAGTTTTAAAGGCTTTAACTTCTTCTGAAGTGTTCTTATGGACTGAGACTGCACCCGACTGGTATCAGTGTGGACCGTCTGAGCATCATACTACTGTAGAACCACAGTCTGACATCTACCACTAGCACCATACTACCAAGTGTCATGATACCGAGAGCACCATACTACTGTAGATACCACAGCCACATCTACCACTAGCACCATACTACCAAGTGTCATGATACCGAGAGCACCATACTACTGTAGATACCACAGCCACACCTACCACTAGCACCATACTACCAAGTGTCATGATACCGAGAGCACCATACTACTGTAGATACCACAGCCACATCTACCACTAGCACCATACTACCAAGTGTCATGATACCGAGAGCACCATACTACTGTAGATACCACAGCCACATCTACCACTAGCACCATACTACCAAGTGTCATGATACCGAGAGCACCATACTACTGTAGATACCACAGCCACACCTACCATTAGCACCATACTACCAAGTGTCATGATACCGAGCACCATACTACTGTAGATACCACAGCCACACCTACCACTAGCACCATACTACTGTAGATACCACAGCCACATCTACCACTAGCACCATACTAACAAGTGTCATGATACCGAGAGCACCATACTACTGTAGATACCACAGCCACATCTACCACTAGCACCATACTACCAAGTGTCATGATACCGAGCACCATACTACTGTAGATACCACAGCCACACCTACCACTAGCACCATACTACCAAGTGTCATGATACCGAGAGCACCATACTACTGTAGATACCACAGCCACACCTACCACTAGCACCATACTACCAAGTGTCATGATACCGAGAGCACCATACTACTGTAGATACCACAGCCACACCTACCACTAGCACCATACTACCAAGTGTCATGATACCGAGCACCATACTACTGTAGATACCATACTACTGTAGATACCACAGCCACACCTACCACTAGCACCATACTACCAAGTGTCATGATACCGAGAGCACCATACTACTGTAGATACCACAGCCACACCTACCACTAGCACCATACTACCAAGTGTCATGATACCGAGAGCACCATACTACTGTAGATACCACAGCCACACCTACCACTAGCACCATACTACCAAGTGTCATGATACCGAGCACCATACTACTGTAGATACCACAGCCACACCTACCACTAGCACCATACTACCAAGTGTCATGATACCGAGCACCATACTACTGTAGATACCACAGCCACACCTACCACTAGCACCATACTACCAAGTGTCATGATACCGAGCACCATACTACTATAGATACCACAGCCACACCTACCACTAGCACCATACTACCAAGTGTCATGATACCGAGCACCATACTACTGTAGATACCACAGCCACACCTACCACTAGCACCATACTACCAAGTGTCATGATACCGAGCACCATACTACTGTAGATACCACAGCCACACCTACCACTAGCACCATACTACCAAGTGTCATGATACCGAGCACCATACTACTGTAGATACCACAGCCACACCTACCACTAGCACCATACTACCAAGTGTCATGATACCGAGCACCATACTACTGTAGATACTACAGCCATACCTACCACTAGCACCATACTACCAAGTGTCATGATACCGAGCACCATACTACTGTAGATACTACAGCCACATCTACCACTAGCACCATACTACCAAGTGTCATGATACCGAGAGCACCATACTACTGTAGATACTACAGCCACATCTACCACTAGCACCATACTACCAAGTGTCATGATACCGAGAGCACCCACTACTGTAGATACCACAGCCACATCTACCACTAGTTATTTTAATCTTAATCGGTTCGCACAGCCCAAGCCTTTTAAATACAGCCCACCAGACACAACTGGTGTCAGAGTCTGATCTGGACAGTCCGTATGACGTGACCTTTGGTTTTAACAGCTGTTAAGAATGAGTTCATTAGACAGGACTGGGCAGGACTGTCTGTCCAGCCAGGGTCGTAACGATGAGAGCCATTCTAGATACTAGAGATATATTTACCAGTTACAGTCTGTCTGTACAGCCAGGGTCGTAACGATGAGAGCCATTCTAGATACTAGAGATATATTTACCAGTTACAGTCTGTCTGTACAGCCAGGGTCGTAACGATGAGAGCCATTCTAGATACTAGAGATATATTTATCAGTTACAGTCTGTCTGTACAGCCAGGGTCATAACGACGAGAGCCATTTTAGATACTAGAGATATATTTACCAGTTACAGTCTGTCTGTACAGCCAGGGTCGTAACGATGAGAGCCATTCTAGATACTAGAGATATATTAATCAGGTACAGTCTGTCTGTACAGCCAGGGTCGTAACGATGAGAGCTTCTAGAGTCAGGGATGGACAGTCTGTCTGCTAGAGTCAGGGTGGATTCGAGCCATTCTAGCTAGAGTCAGCTAGAGTCGGGGTGGACTCGTCAGCTAGAGTCAGGGTGGACTCATCAGCTAGAGTCAGGTTGGACTCTGTACAGCCAGAGTCAGCTAGAGTCAGGGTGGACTCGTCAGCTAGAGTCAGCTAGAGTCAGGGTGGACTCATCAGCTAGAGTCAGCTAGAGTCAGGGTGGACTCATCAGCTAGAGTCAGGGTGGACTCGTCAGCTAGAGTCAGCTAGAGTCAGCTAGAGTCAGGGTGTACTCGTCAGCTAGAGTCAGCTAGAGTCAGGGTGGACTCGTCAGCTAGAGTCAGCTAGAGTCAGGGTGTACTCGTCAGCTAGAGTCAGCTAGAGTCAGGGTGGACTCATCAGCTAGTCAGGGTGGACTCGTCAGCTAGAGTCAGCTATAGTCAGGGTGGACTCGTCAGCTAGAGTCAGCTAGAGTCAGGGTGGACTCGTCAGCTAGAGTCAGCTAGAGTCAGCTAGAGTCAGGGTGGACTCGTCAGCTAGAGTCAGCTAGAGTCAGGGTGGACTCGTCAGCTAGAGTCAGCTAGAGTCAGGGTGGACTCATCAGCTAGAGTCAGCTAGAGTCAGCTAGAATCAGGGTGGACTCATCAGCTAGAGTCAGGGTGGACTCATCAGCTAGAGTCAGCTAGAGTCAGGGTGGACTCATCAGCTAGATTCAGCTAGAGTCAGGGTGGACTCGTCAGCTAGAGTCAGCTAGAGTCAGCTAGAGTCAGGTTGGACTCATCAGCTAGATTCAGCTAGAGTCAGGGTGGACTCGTCAGCTAGAGTCAGGGTTTACTCGTCAGCTAGAGTCAGGGTGGACTCGTCAGCTAGAGTCAGCTAGAGTCAGCTTGAGTCAGGGTGGACTCGTCAGCTAGAGTCAGGGTGGACTCGTCAGCTAGAGTCAGAGTGGACTCAGGTCCCATCACAGAGGCAAGACAAAGCAAGCAACCATCATCCTCCGGTTGGTGTCTGTAATGATGACCGAGGAACTGGGCGCTCAGGGATGTTCAGAAGCCCAACTGTAACTGGAGGTTGACCGCTGGTTTTAACGTTTTTCATTTCCTTAAACTTGACTTGACCCATCAGCCAGAGCCGAGGTGGAGACTAATAATTTAGTCTTGGAGGAAAATAGTTATATAGTCTTGGGGGGACAATAGTTATATAGTCTTGGAGGGCAATAGTTATTATATAGTCTTGGAGGGCAATAGTTATACAGTCTTGGAGGGCAATAGTTGTATAGTCTTGGAGGGCAATAGTTATATAGTCTTGGAGGAAAATAGTTATTTAGTCTTGGAGGGTAATAGTTGTATAGACTTGGAGGGCAATATTTGTATTGTCTTGGAGGGCAATAGTTGTATAGTCTTGGAGGGCAATAGTTATTTAGTCTTGGAGGGCAATAGTTATATAGTCTTGGAGGGCAATAGTTATATAGTCTTGGAGGGCAATATTTGTATAGTCTTGGAGGGCAATAGTTATATAGTCTTGGAGGGCAATAGTTATACAGTCTTGGAGGGCAATAGTTATATAGTCTTGGAGGAAAATAGCTATATAGTCTTGGAGGGCAATAGTTATATAGTCTTGGAGGGCAATAGTTATACTGTCTTGGAGGGCAATAGTTGTATAGTCTTGGAGGGCAATAGTTATATAGTCTTGGAGGAAAATAGTTATTTAGTCCTGGAGGGTAATAGTTGTATAGTCTTGGAGGGCAATATTTGTATAGTCTTGGAGGGCAATAGTTGTATAGTCTTGGAGGGCAATAGTTATTTAGTCTTGGAGGGCAATAGTTGTATAGTCTTGGAGGGCAATAGTTATACAGTCTTGGAGGGCAATAGTATACAGTCTTGGAGGGCAATAGTTATATAGTCTTGGAGGGCAATATTTGTATACTCTTGGAGGGCAATAGTTGTAAAGTCTTGGAGGGCAATAGTTGTATAGTCTTGGAGGGCAATAGTTGTATACTCTTGGAGGGCAATATTTGTCTAGTCCTGGAGGGCAATAGTTGTATAGTCTTGGAGGGCAATAGTTGTGTAGTCTTGCAGGGCAATATTTGTGTAGTCTTGCAGGGCAATAGTTGTCTAGTCCTGGAGGGCAATAGTTGTATAGTCTTGGAGGGCAATAGTTGTATAGTCCTGGAGGGCAGTAGTTGTCTAGTCCTGGAGGGCAATAGTTGCATAGTCTTGGAGGGCAATAGTTATATAGTCTTGGAGAGCAATAGTTGTATATTCTTGGAGGGCAATAGTTGTATAGTCTTGGAGGGCAATAGTTGTATATTCTTGGAGGGCAATTGTTTTTAGTCTTGGATGGCAATAGTTATATAGTCTTGGAGGGCAATATTTGTATACTCTTGGAGGGCAATATTTGTATAGTCTTGGAGGGCAATAGTTGTATATTCTTGGAGGGCAATTGTTTTTAGTCTTGGAGGGCAATAGTTATATAGTCTTGGAGGGCAATAGTTGTATAGTCTTGAATGGCAATAGTTGTATAGCCTTGGAGGGCAATAGTTGTATAGTCTTGGAGGGCAATAGTTGTACAGTCCTAGAGGGCAGTAGTTGTCTAGTCCTGGAGGGCGATAGTTGTCTAGTCCTGGAGGGCAATAGTTGTATAGTCTTGGAGGGCAATTGTTTTTAGTCTTGGAGGGCAATAGTTATATAGTCTTGGAGGGCAATAGTTGTATAGTCTTGGAGTGCAATAGTTGTATAGTCTTGGAGGGCAATAGTTGTATAGTCTTGGAGGGCAATAGTTGTACAGTCTTGGAGAGCAGTAGTTGTCTAGTCCTGGAGGGCGGTAGTTGTCTAGTCCTGGAGGGCAATAGTTGTATAGTCTTGGAGGGCAATAGTTATGTATTCTTGGAGGGCAATAGTTGTATAGTCTTGGAGGGCAATAGTTGTATAGTCTTGAAGGGCAATATTTGTATAGTCTTGGAGGGCAATAGTTGTATAGTCTTGGAGGGCAATAGTTGTATAGTCTTGGAGGGCAATAGTTGTATAGTCTTGGAGGGCAATAGTTGTATAGTCTTGGATGGCAATAGTTGTATAGTCTTGGAGGGCAGTAGTTGTATAGTCTTGGAGGGCAATAGTTATACAGTCTTGGAGGGCAATAGTTGTATAGTCTTGGAGGGCAATAGTTGTGTAGTCTTGGAGGGCAATCGTTGTATAGTCTTGGATGGCAATAGTTGTATAGTCTTGGAGGGCAGTAGTTGTATAGTCTTGGAGTGCAATAGTTATACCGTCTTGGAGGGCAATAGTTGTATAGTCTTGGAGGGCAATAGTTGTGTAGTCTTGGAGGGCAATCGCTGTATAGTCTTGGAGGGCAATAGTTATACAGTCTTGGACGGCAATAGTTGTATAGTCTTGGAGGGCAATAGTTGTATAGTCTTGGAGGGCAATAGTTATATAATCTTGGAGGGCAATAGTTGTATAGTCTTGGAGGTCGATAGTTATATAATCTTGGAGGGCAATAGTTGTATAGTCTTGGAGGGCAATAGTTATATAATCTTGGAGGGCAATAGTTGTATAGTCTTGGAGGGCGATAGTTATATAATCTTGGAGGGCAATAGTTGTATAGTCTTGGAGGGCGATAGTTGTATAGTCTTGGAGGGCGATAGTTATATAATCTTGGAGGGCAATAGTTGTATAGTCTTGGAGGGCGATAGTTGTATAGTCTTGGAGGGCAGTAGTTGTCTAGCCCTGGAGGGCGATAGTTGTACAGTCTTGGAGGGCGATAGTTATATAATCTTGGAGGGCAATAGTTGTATAGTCTTGGAGGGCGATAGTTGTATAGTCTTGGAGGGCAGTAGTTGTCTAGTCCTGGAGGGCGATAGTTGTACAGTCTTGGAGGGCGATAGTTGTCTAGTCCTGGAGGGCGATAGTTGTCTAGTCCTGGAGGGCGATAGTTGTCTAGTCCTGGAGGGCAATAGTTGTATAGTCTTGGAGGGCAATAGTTGTATAGTCTTGGAGGGCAATAGTTGTATAGTCTTGGAGGGCGATAGTTGTCTAGTCTTGGAGGGCAATAGTTGTATAGTCTTGGAGGGCGATAGTTGTCTAGTCCTGGAGGGCGATAGTTGTCTAGTCCTGGAGGGCGATAGTTGTCTAGTCCTGGAGGGCGATAGTTGTCTAGTCCTGGAGGGCGATAGTTGTCTAGTCCTGGAGGGCGATAGTTGTCTAGTCCTGGAGGGCGATAGTTGTCTAGTCCTGGAGGGCGATAGTTGTCTAGTCCTGGAGGGCGATAGTTGTCTAGTCCTGGAGGGCGATAGTTGTCTAGTCCTGGAGGGCGATAGTTGTCTAGTCCTGGAGGGCGATAGTTGTCTAGTCCTGGAGGGCGATAGTTGTATAGTCCTGGAGGGCGATAGTTGTCTAGTCCTGGAGGGCGATAGTTGTCTAGTCCTGGAGGGCAATAGTTGTATAGTCTTGGAGGGCGATAGTTGTCTAGTCCTGGAGGGCGATAGTTGTCTAGTCCTGGAGGGCAATAGTTGTATAGTCTTGGAGGGCGATAGTTGTCTAGTCCTGGAGGGCGATAGTTGTCTAGTCCTGGAGGGCGATAGTTGTCTAGTCCTGGAGGGCGATAGTTGTCTAGTCCTGGAGGGCGATAGTTGTCTAGTCCTGGAGGGCAATAGTTGTATAGTCTTGGAGGGCAATAGTTGTATAGTCTTGGAGGGCGATAGTTGTCTAGTCCTGGAGGGCGATAGTTGTCTAGTCCTGGAGGGCGATAGTTGTCTAGTCCTGGAGGGCGATAGTTGTATAGTCTTGGAGGGCGATAGTTGTCTAGTCTTGGAGGGCAATAGTTGTATAGTCTTGGAGGGCGATAGTTGTCTAGTCCTGGAGGGCGATAGTTGTCTAGTCCTGGAGGGCGATAGTTGTCTAGTCCTGGAGGGCGATAGTTGTCTAGTCCTGGAGGGCGATAGTTGTCTAGTCCTGGAGGGCAATAGTTGTATAGTCTTGGAGGGCAATAGTTGTATAGTCTTGGAGGGCAATAGTTGTATAGTCTTGGAGGGCGATAGTTGTCTAGTCTTGGAGGGCAATAGTTGTATAGTCTTGGAGGGCGATAGTTGTCTAGTCCTGGAGGGCGATAGTTGTCTAGTCCTGGAGGGCGATAGTTGTCTAGTCCTGGAGGGCGATAGTTGTCTAGTCCTGGAGGGCGATAGTTGTCTAGTCCTGGAGGGCGATAGTTGTCTAGTCCTGGAGGGCGATAGTTGTCTAGTCCTGGAGGGCGATAGTTGTCTAGTCCTGGAGGGCGATAGTTGTCTAGTCCTGGAGGGCGATAGTTGTCTAGTCCTGGAGGGCGATAGTTGTCTAGTCCTGGAGGGCGATAGTTGTCTAGTCCTGGAGGGCGATAGTTGTCTAGTCCTGGAGGGCAATAGTTGTCTAGTCCTGGAGGGCAATAGTTGTATAGTCTTGGAGGGCGATAGTTGTATAGTCTTGGAGGGCGATAGTTGTCTAGTCCTGGAGGGCGATAGTTGTATAGTCTTGGAGGGCAATAGTTGTATAGTCTTGGAGGGCGATAGTTGTATAGTCTTGGAGGGCGATAGTTGTCTAGTCCTGGAGGGCGATAGTTGTCTAGTCCTGGAGGGCGATAGTTGTCTAGTCCTGGAGGGCGATAGTTGTCTAGTCCTGGAGGGCAATAGTTGTATAGTCTTGGAGGGCAATAGTTGTATAGTCTTGGAGGGCGATAGTTGTCTAGTCCTGGAGGGCGATAGTTGTATAGTCTTGGAGGGCAATAGTTGTATAGTCTTGGAGGGCGATAGTTGTCTAGTCCTGGAGGGCAATAGTTGTATAGTCTTGGAGGGCAATAGTTGTATAGTCTTGGAGGGCGATAGTTGTCTAGTCCTGGAGGGCGATAGTTGTCTAGTCCTGGAGGGCGATAGTTGTACAGTCTTGTTGCATTTTCCATCGTCTTATCCGATCAGTTATCCGATCAGTTGGATTGGCGTCTCGTTATTTAAGCAGATTGATGTTAGGCTTTGTTTGACAACACCTTTGTTAATTCAAAGGTTTTTAAATGTTACAGAGAGCCAATATCTGAAGAGTGTACTGGAGCAACTACATTGTATGTCTCTTGTACATCTTCTTCTTTATCATCAAAGCGATTTTCTCCACCATGTTGCTGTAGTCTGATGGATACGGAGGACAGGCACCAAATTTGCAAAAAAAATTACAAAAACGAAGGCACATTTCACTTCCCCAAAGTCTGCTCATCTTAACCACCAAAACTATGTAGACTTGACAGCAGTTTTGAATAAGACAAAAAAATGCCTTACCTTCTGTATTTATCAACCCAGACATAGTCCATCCATCCGTCCATCCATCCATCCAGGCAGACTGGGAGGGCAATACAGCCATGTTAAACTAGAATGACTCCTTACCTAGATGGAAGAACAGTTTAGTTTTAAGGCGAGGCTGATGCAGCAGTGTGTCCCCCAACACTCCTAAATGAACAGAGAATTACATAAATAACGCCAGGCCAGTAGCACTCAGACACACAAAGCATCTGAGAAAGTACTTCAGTGTCCAGCTTCGCCTGTGGATTTCAGATGTGATGATGTGAGGGGAGATCTCGGAGGTACAGGACAGGTGTTCTGTTCTCTACAGTATCTCTGAGGTACAGGATAGGTGTTCTGTTCTCTACAGTATCTCTGAGGTACAGGATAGGTGTTCTGTTCTCTACAGTATCTCTGAGGTACAAGATAGGTGTTCTGTTCTCTACCTTATCTCTGAGGTACAAGATAGGTGTTCTGTTCTCTACAGTATCTCTGAGGTACAGGATAGGTGTTCTGTTCTCTACATTATCTCTGAGGTACAGGATAGGTGTTCTGTTCTCTACATTATCTCTGAGGTACAGAATAGGTGTTCTGTTCTCTACATTATCTCTGAGGTACAATATAGGTGTTCTGTTCTCTACATTATCTCTGAGGTACAGGATAGGTGTTCTGTTCTCTACATTATCTCTGAGGTACAAGATAGGTGTTCTGTTCTCTATAGTATCTCTGAGGTACAAGATAGGTGCTCTGTTCTCTACCTTATCTCTGAGGTACAAGATAGGTGTTCTGTTCTCTATAGTATCTCTGAGGTACAAGATAGGTGCTCTGTTCTCTACCTTATCTCTGAGGTACAAGATAGGTGTTCTGTTCTCTACCTTATCTCTGAGGTACAAGATAGGTGTTCTGTTCTCTACATTATCTCTGAGGTACAAGATAGGTGTTGTGTTCTCTACATTATCTCTGAGGTACAGAATAGGTGTTCTGTTCTCTACCTTATCTCTGAGGTACAAGATAGGTGTTCTGTTCTCTACATTATCTCTGAGGTACAAGATAGGTGTTGTGTTCTCTACATTATCTCTGAGGTACAGAACAGGTGTTCTGTTCTCTACAGTATCTCTGAGGTACAAGATAGGTGTTCTGTTCTCTACAGTATCTCTGAGGTACAGAATAGGTGTTCTGTTCTCTACCTTATCTCTGAGGTACAAGATAGGTGTTCTGTTCTCTACATTATCTCTGAGGTACAAGATAGGTGTTGTGTTCTCTACAGTATCTCTGAGGTACAAGATAGGTGTTCTGTTCTCTACAGTATCTCTGAGGTACAGAATAGGTGTTCTGTTCTCTACATTATCTCTGAGGTACAGAAGAGGTGTTCTGTTCTCTACAGTATCTCTGAGGTACAAGATAGGTGTTGTGTTCTCTACAGTATCTCTGAGGTACAAGATAGGTGTTCTGTTCTCTACAGTATCTCTGAGGTACAGAACAGGTGTTCTGTTCTCTACATTATCTCTGAGGTACAGGATAGGTCTTCTGTTCTCTACATTATCTCTGAGGTACAAGATAGGTGTTCTGTTCTCTACAGTATCTCTGAGGTACAGAATAGGTGTTCTGTTCTCTACATTATCTCTGAGGTACAAGATAGGTGTTCTGTTCTCTACCTTATCTCTGAGGTACAAGATAGGTGTTGTGTTCTCTACAGTATCTCTGAGGTACAAGATAGGTGTTCTGTTCTCTACATTATCTCTGAGGTACAAGATAGGTGTTGTGTTCTCTACATTATCTCTGAGGTACAAGATAGGTGTTCTGTTCTCTACCTTATCTCTGAGGTACAAGATAGGTGTTGTGTTCTCTACAGTATCTCTGAGGTACAGGATAGGTTTTCTAAGACACTAAGCTACTGATAATGAATGAAAGGCTATATAGTTGGATTTAGAGGCACAAAACTCATTTTTGACATTGGCAGAGACGGTAGATGTACAATATATCATAGTTTGTTTAATCTTTTCAAGGTTATCCAGAGAGTTCAACTATTCATGAATCAAAGTCACTTCAAGACAGCACTTTCAACGTGTTCATTTCCTTACGCGTTAAACAATGATTTAAAACATATCCGTTAAAAGGCTCAGAGTAGTCTTAAATCACTGTGTTCTGAAGCAAATAACTCTTTAGAGGGGCTTTTCATGTCGGATGTACAGCGTAAACACTCTTAACAGATGTTGCTCGGTGACAAGATAATCCCAGCAGTACTATTGGGAAGACTCAGCAGCCAGGCTGCACAGTACTGCTGTGAACCACTACAACACTATAAAACCAGGGCCCTCCAAGCCCTCCCACCCTTCAGAGACTGCGCCAGGCAGTTTTCAGGGCTGGAAGTGGGACTGAGGGCTGACTGAGGCGAGTGCTTTGCTCGACATGTGCAAGGAGCGCCAGCCAGGCTGAATTTCAAAATGGCACCCTATTCCCTATAAAGTGCACTACTTTAGGGCTCTGGTCATATGACTCTGGTCACAAGTAGTGCACTATATAGAGAATAGGGTGCCATTTGATACGTAGTCTCCAGAATCACAGGAAGTCCCCTTGTTTATAAAGCATCTGGAGCTGAGCGGAATGGCAGTGTCCCTGGGGACCAGTAAATCACCAGAGCACAGCCATGTCAGAAGGGCCTTTGTTGCATCCTCAATCAAAAACGCAACCCAATGGGCGAATGGGAAGTTACTTTCAGACTTGAAAAGAGTACAGACATGTTTCAGATATGGTTGATTCTTGCCTTTTCCTCTTATAGCTGTTGTCACCAATGCAAGAAAACACCCAGTCCTTTCCAGTGGAGATGTATTTTTCATCAGTATGGTCTGAGTACTTTCATTTTTAATTTTATTCATTTTTATTTAACTGAGTATTGTAGCCTGTCTGCCTGACATCTACTGTATCAGCCCGATATTGGACACTAAGCCCTTTTTGAACCAGATCTTGGTTTAGGGAGGAGGAAATCCCATTTTTATTTATTTATTCATTGTTTGTTTTAGAGGAACTCAAGCGTCAATATGTCCTTCCTGCATTGGCTCTTCTCTTTTCTACCAGCCATTCCTCCAGTGTCCACAGCCATTTTGAGTAGAAATATATTTATTTATTAGTTCCTTGTGATATACCTGAGTTAAATAATGCATGGAACGCTTGGGAGAATAAATCTCAAAGATGAAGTTCATTAATTGAAGTCCACTCCTCCATCTTCTACATACAGTCGCTGGTGAAAGTCTACACACCCCCTGCACAGTCTTCACATTTTGCCACCTTAGCCTTTTACTACAGTGGGCTAAATCAGGGTCCATCTTCTACATACAGTCGCTAGTGAAAGTCTACACACACCCTGCACAGTCTTCACATTTTGCCACCTTAGCCTTTTACTGCAGTGGGCTAAATCAGGGTCCATCTTCTACATACAGTCGCTAGTGAAAGTCTACACACCCCCTGCACAGTCTTCACATTTTGCCACCTTAGCCTTTTACTGCAGTGGGCTAAATCAGGGTCACACACAGTGTTTCTGGGTCTTAAACACAGTGTTTCTGGGTCTTAAACACAGTGTTTCTGGGTCTTAAACACAGTGTTTCTGGGTCTTAAACTAATCTACTTTGAAACTAAAGTATACACCTCACACACATGGTTATGGGCTTTAATAAGAAGACATGTACCATGTCAGAAATAGAGTTGAAATGTATTACATTTTGAGTTTGCATCCAAACATTACACTTTATATGCAGTACATCACAGAAGACTGAAATATCACAAAACCATTTGACATAGAAACACCGGATTTTCAGTGTAAAAAGACTCTTATTTCAAATGATTAACTGCTAGGGCCTCGCGGGTGGCGCGGTGGTCTAGGGCACTGCATCGCAAACCCAGAGACTCTGGTGGTGGGCCGGGCGCAGTGCACGCTAACCAAGGTCGCCAGGCGCACGGTGTTTCCTCCGACACATTGGTGCGGCTGGCTTCCGGGTTGGATGTGCGCTGTGTTAAGAAGCAGTGCGGCTTGGTTGGGTTGTGATTCGGAGGACGCATGACTTTCGACCTTCGTCTCTCCCGAGATATTAACTACTAACAAATGGATACCACGAAAAGGAGGTAAAAAACAACAACTTTAAAAACAAAAATGATTAACTGCTGTATAGGTGCTTCCACCCACTATTAAATCTGGGGTGTGAAGACAGACGCCATCAAGACATCTTCAGTTTCTTCATTTTCTTCATTTTCTGATAACCCCACCCAACACATGGTTTATAGTGAACCCTGATAACCCCACCCAACACATGGTTTATAGTGAACCCTGATAACCCCACCCAACACATGGTTTATAGTGAACCCTGATAACCCCACCCAACACATGGTTTATAGTGAACCCTGATAACCCCACCCAACACATGGTTATAGTGAACCCTGATAACCCCACCCAACACACGGTTTATAGTGAACCCTGATAACCCCACCCAACACATGGTTTATAGTGAACCCTGATAACCCCACCCAACACACGGTTTATAGTGAACCCTGATAACCCCACCCAACACACGGTTTATAGTGAACCCTGATAACCCCACCCAACACATGGTTTATAGTGAACCCTGATAATCCCACCCAACACACGGTTTATAGTGAACCCTGATAATCCCACCCAACACACAGTTTATAGTGAACCCTGATAATCCCACCCAACACATGGTTTAAAGTGAACCCTGATAATCCCACCCAACACATGGTTTAAAGTGAACCCTGATAATCCCACCCAACACATGGTTTAAAGTGAACCCTGATAATCCCACCCAACACATGGTTTAAAGTAAACCCTGACAATCCCACCCAACACACGGTTTAAAGTGAACCCTGATAATCCCACCCAACACATGGTTTAAAGTGAACCCTGATAATCCCACCCAACACATGGTTTAAAGTGAACCCTGATAATCCCACCCAACACATGGTTTAAAGTGAACCCTGATAATCCCACCCAACACATGGTTTATAGTGAACATTTTACATTACATTTAAGTCATTTAGCAGACGCTCTTATCCAGAGCGACTTACAAATTGGTGAATTCACCTTCTGACATCCAGTGGAACAGCCACTTTACAATAGTGCATCTAAATCATTTAAGGGGGGGGGGGTGAGAAGGATTACTTATCCTATCCTAGGTATTCCTTGAAGAGGTGGGGTTTCAGGTGTCTCCGGAAGGTGGTGATTGACTCCGCTGTCCTGGCGTCGTGAGGGAGTTTGTTCCACCATTGGGGGGCCAGAGCAGCGAACAGTTTTGACTGGGCTGAGCGGGAACTGTACTTCCTCAGTGGTAGGGAGGCGAGCAGGCCAGAGGTGGATGAACGCAGTGCCCTTGTTTGGGTGTAGGGCCTGATCAGAGCCTGGAGGTACTGCGGTGCCGTTCCCCTCACAGCTCCGTAGGCAAGCACCATGGTCTTGTAGCGGATGCGAGCTTCAACTGGAAGCCAGTGGAGAGAGCGGAGGAGCGGGGTGACGTGAGAGAACTTGGGAAGGTTGAACACCAGACAGGCTGCGGCGTTCTGGATGAGTTGTAGGGGTTTAATGGCACAGGCAGGGAGCCCAGCCAACAGCGAGTTGCAGTAATCCAGACGGGAGATGACAAGTGCCTGGATTAGGACCTGCGCCGCTTCCTGTGTGAGGCAGGGTCGTACTCTGCGGATGTTGTAGAGCATGAACCTACAGGAACGGGCCACCGCCATGATGTTGGTTGAGAACGACAGGGTGTTGTCCAGGATCACGCCAAGGTTCTTAGCGCTCTGGGAGGAGGACACAATGGAGTTGTCAACCGTGATGGCGAGATCATGGAACGGGCAGTCCTTCCCCGGGAGGAAGAGCAGCTCCGTCTTGCCGAGGTTCAGCTTGAGGTGGTGATCCGTCATCCACACTGATATGTCTGCCAGACATGCAGAGATGCGATTCGCCACCTGGTCATCAGAAGGGGGAAAGGAGAAGATTAATTGTGTGTCGTCTGCATAGCAATGATAGGAGAGACCATGTGAGGTTATGACAGAGCCAAGTGACTTGGTGTATAGCGAGAATAGGAGAGGGCCTAGAACAGAGCCCTGGGGGACACCAGTGGTGAGAGCGCGTGGCGAGGAGACAGATTCTCGCCACGCCACCTGGTAGGAGCGACCTGTCAGGTAGGACGCAATCCAAGCGTGGGCCGCACCGGAGATGCCCAACTCGGAGAGGGTGGAGAGGAGGATCTGATGGTTCACAGTATCGAAGGCAGCCGATAGGTCTAGAAGGATGAGAGCAGAGGAGAGAGAGTTAGCTTTAGCAGTGCGGAGCGCCTCCGTGATACAGAGAAGAGCAGTCTCAGTTGAATGACTAGTCTTGAAACCTGACTGATTTGGATCAAGAAGGTCATTCTGAGAGAGATAGCGGGAGAGCTGGCCAAGGACGCCACGTTCAAGAGTTTTGGAGAGAAAAGAAAGAAGGGATACTGGTCTGTAGTTGTTGACATCGGAGGGATCGAGTGTAGGTTTTTTCAGAAGGGGTGCAACTCTCGCTCTCTTGAAGACGGAAGGGACGTAGCCAGCGGTCAGGGATGAGTTGATGAGCGAGGTGAGGTAAGGGAGAAGGTCTCCGGAAATGGTCTGGAGAAGAGCGGAGGGGATAGGGTCAAGCGGGCAGGTTGTTGGGCGGCCGGCCGTCACAAGAAGCGAGATTTCATCTGGAGAGAGAGGGAGAAAGAGGTCAGAGCACAGGGTAGGGCAGTGTGAGCAGAACCAGCGGTGTCGTTTGACTTAGCAAACGAGGATCGGATGTCGTCGACCTTCTTTTCAAAATGGTTGACGAAGTCATCTGCAGAGAGGGAGGAGGGGGGGGAGGGGGAGGAGGATTCAGGAGGGAGGAGGATTCAGGAGGGAGGAGAAGGTGGCAAAGAGCTTCCTAGGGTTAGAGGCAGATGCTTGGAATTTAGAGTGGTAGAAAGTGGCTTTAGCAGCAGAGACAGAGGAGGAAAATGTAGAGAGGAGGGAGTGAAAGGATGCCAGGTCCGCAGGGAGGCGAGTTTTCCTCCATTTCCGCTCGGCTGCCCGGAGCTCTGTTCTGTGAGCTCGCAATGAGTCGTCGAGCCACGGAGCGGGAGGGGAGGACCGAGCCGGCCTGGAGGATAGGGGACATAGAGAGTCAAAGGATGCAGAAAGGGAAGAGAGGAGGGTTGAGGAGGCAGAATCAGGAGATAGGAGAGAGAGCGAAGGTTGGGACGGCGCGATACCATCCGAGTAGGGGCAGTGTGGGAAGTGTTGGATGAGAGCGAGAGGGAAAAGGATACAAGGTAGTGGTCGGAGACTTGGAGGGGAGTTGCAATGAGGTTAGTGGAAGAACAGCATCTAGTAAAGATGAGGTCGAGCGTATTGCCTGCCTTGTGAGTAGAGGGGGAAAGGTGAGAGGGTGAGGTCAAAAGAGGAGAGGAGTGGAAAGAAGGAGGCAGAGAGGAATGAGTCAAAGGTAGACGTGGGGAGGTTAAAGTCGCCCAGGACTGTGAGAGGTGAGCCATCCTCAGGAAAGGAGCTTATCAAGGCATCAAGCTCATTGATGAACTCTCCGAGGGAACCTGGAGGGCAATAAATGATAAGGATGTTAAGCTTGAAAGGGCTGGTAACTGTGACAGCATGGAATTCAAAGGAGGCGATAGACAGATGGGTAAGGGGAGAAAGAGAGAATGACCACTTGGGAGAGAGGAGGATCCCGGTGCCACCACCCCGCTGACCAGAAGCTCTCGGGGTGTGCGAGAACACGTGGGCGGACGAAGAGAGAGCAGTAGGAGTAGCAGTGTTATCTGTGGTGATCCATGTTTCCGTCAGTGCCAAGAAGTCGAGGGACTGAAGGGAGGCATAGGCTGAGATGAACTCTGCCTTGTTGGCCGCAGATTGGCAGTTCCAGAGGCTACCGGAGACCTGGAACTCCACGTGGGTCGTGCGCGCTGGGACCACCAGATTAGGGTGGCCGCGGCCACGCGGTGTGGAGCGTTTGTATGGTCTGTGCAGAGAGGAGAGAACAGGGATAGATAGACACATAGTTGACAGGCTACAGAAGAGGCTACGCTAATGCAAAGGAGATTGGAATGACAAGTGGACTACACTTCTCGAATGTTCAGAAAGTTAAGCTTACGTAGCAAGAATCTTATTGACTAAAATGATTGAAATGATACAGTACTGCTGGAGTAGGCTAGCTGGCAGTGGCTGCGTTGTTGACTTTGTAGGCTAGCTGGCAGTGGCTGCGATGTTGACACTACACTAATCAAGTCGTTCCGTCGAGTGTAATAGTTTCTACAGTGCTGCTATTCGGGGCTAGCTGGCTAGCTAGCAGTGTTGATTGCGTTACGTTACGTTAAAAGAACGACAATAGCTGGCTAGCTAACCTAGAAAATCGCTCTAGACTACACAATTGTCTTAGATACAAAGACAGCTATGTAGCTAGCTAGCTACGATCAAACAAATCAAACCGTTGTACTGTAATAGTTTCTACAGTGCTGCTATTCGGGGGCTAGCTGGCTAGCTAGCAGTGTTGATTGCGTTACGTTACGTTAAAAGAACGACAATAGCTGGCTAGCTAACCTAGAAAATCGCTCTAGACTACACAATTGTCTTAGAAACAAAGACGGCTATGTAGCTAGCTAGCTACGATCAAACAAATCAAACCGTTGTACTGTAATGAAGTGAAATGAAAATGTGATACTACCTGTGGAGCGAAGCGGAAGTTAGTTGAAGTTCTATTCGGTAGAGGTTGGCTAGCTGTTGGCTAGCTAGCTAGCAGCATCTCCTACGTTAAGGACGACAAATAGCTGGCTAGCTAACCACGGTAAATTAAGATAATCACTCTAAGTCTACACACTCTAAACTACACAATTATCTTGGATACGAAGACAGCAAAGACAACTATGTAGCTAGCTAACACTTCACTAATCGAGTCGTTCAGTTGAGTGTAATAGTTTCTACAGTGCTGGTGGACAGTGGACGTTAGCTAGCTGCTTAGCTAGCTGCTGGGCAGATAGCAGTGTAGACTACGTTAGGACGACGAAATACGATAATTACGCAATTATCTTTGATACAAAGACGGCTATGTAGCTAGCTAAGAAGAAATTGCTAAGATTACACAAATCAAACCGTTGTACTATAATGAAATGTAATGAAAAATGTAATGAAAAGTTATACTACCTGCGGACCGAAGTGTAGATGCGACCGCTCGCTCCAACCCGGAACCAATGATAACCCCACCCTACACATGGTTTATAGTGAACACTGATAACCCCACCCAACACATGGTTTATAGTGAACCCTGATAACCCCACCCAACACATGGTTTATAGTGAACCCTGATAATCCCACCCAACACATGGTTTAAAGTGAACCCTGACAATCCCACCCAACACACGGTTTATAGTGAACCCTGATAATCCCACCCAACACATGGTTTATAGTGAACCATGATAACCCCACCCAACACACGGTTTATAGTGAACCCTGATAACCCCACTCAACACACGGTTTATAGTGAACCCTGATAACCCCACCCAACACATGGTTTTTAGTGAACCCTGATAATCCCACCCAACACATGGTTTATAGTGAACCCTGATAATCCCACCCAACACACGGTTTATAGTGAACCCTGACAATCCCACCCAACACATGGTTTATAGTGAAACCTGATCATCCCACCCAACACATGGTTTATAGTGAACCCTGATAACCCCACCCAACACATGGTTTATAGTGAACCCTGACAATCCCACCCAACACATGGTTTATAGTGAACCCTGATAATCCCACCCAACACACGGTTTATAGTGAACCCTGATAACCCCACCCAACACATGGTTTATAGTGAACCCTGATAATCCCACCCAACACATGGTTTAAAGTAAACCCTGACAATCCCACCCAACACATGGTTTATAGTGAACCCTGATAATCCCACCCAACACATGGTTTAAAGTAAACCCTGACAATCCCACCCAACACATGGTTTATAGTGAACCCTGATAATCCCACCCAACACATGGTTTAAAGTGAACCCTGATAATCCCACCCAACACACGGTTTATAGTGAACCCTGATAATCCCACCCAACACATGGTTTATAGTGAACCCTGATAATCCCACCCAACACATGGTTTATAGTGAACCCTGATAATCCCACCCAACACATGGTTTAAAGTAAACCCTGACAATCCCACCCAACACACGGTTTAAAGTGAACCCTGATAACCCCACCCAACACACGGTTTATAGTGAACCATGACAATCCCACCCAACACATGGTTTATAGTGAACCCTGCCAATCCCACCCAACACACAGTTTATAGTGAACCCTGACAATCCCATCCAGCACGCAGTTTATAGTGAACCCTGCCAATCCCACCCAGCACACAGTTTATAGTGAACCCTGACAATCCCATCCAGCACGCAGTTTATAGTGAACCCTGATAACCCCACCCAACACACGGTTTATAGTGAACCATGACAATCCCACCCAGCACACAGTTTATAGTGAACCCTGACAATCCCATCCAGCACACAGTTTATAGTGAACCCTGCCAATCCCACCCAGCACACAGTTTATAGTGAACCATGACAATCCCACCCAGCACACAGTTTATAGTGAACCCTGACAATCCCATCCAGCACGCAGTTTATAGTGAACCCTGCCAATCCCACCCAGCACACAGTTTATAGTGAACCCTGACAATCCCATCCAGCACGCAGTTTATAGTGAACCCTGATAATCCCACCCAACACACGGTTTATAGTGAACCCTGATAATCCCACCCAACACATGGTTTAAAGTAAACCCTGACAATCCCACCCAACACACGGTTTAAAGTGAACCCTGATAACCCCACCCAACACACGGTTTATAGTGAACCATGACAATCCCACCCAACACATGGTTTATAGTGAACCCTGACAATCCCACCCAACATACAGTTTATAGTGAACCCTGCCAATCCCACCCAGTGTATAGGGAAACCGTTCCAAACTGACTACATACAGAGAAAGCCACAATACAACGTCTGCAGTGTTTACAGAGTTTTAAATGAGCTCTCTTTGGTAAGGTCCACAACATTTAAAACAACATTTCCTCCAATATACCACCCACAGAGATGATAGAACAATACCTCAAGGTCGACGCAAGGTCAAATAATAAAGGTCAATAATTGGTTGAACTCTGGAGTGGTATCCTGTAATATATCTACTACTACTATCTAGAAATCATTGGACAATCATTTAGACCCTCGAACATCATTGTGAATACATTCAATTAATCCTCTTTGACAAAATCTTGTTCCATACCCAGGTTCTTCCAGACATAACGTTGGCAGCAGTACATGAATTAAAAAGCTCACAAGACGGTGTGCATTGACTTCCTGTCCTAGAGCCATTCATCAACAGTCAAACACGGAATTTGATTTCTGGCACAATGATCTCCAATGCCCAGTATTGGCTGTAGAAAGTAAATACAGGTGGTGGAAGACCGTCCAGTCGAGACCTGCAGGGTTCAAGTACTACTTGAAATATTTCAAACACGTGTAACGTTTGCTTTAGTTTGCCAGGAGTGCCAGGTGGGTGAGGTTTGCAGTGTTGTGACTATTCCATTAGTCCCATTGTGCCAGGCCAGCTCAATCAAGCCCAGATAAAGTATGTGAAAGGATAACAAATAGTCTTTGAACCCAGGTCTGAGTCTGATCAGCCTCTCATGCTGTGTATTTTCCTCAGTGTTATGACATAATGTTTTCTTTCTTTATAAATATGATATTCTTTTCAATCAACAGAGCAGCTGATTGCTGGCAAACCCCAATGATCCTGACTGGGGCAATCGGATATATTTGGAAAACTATCCCAAGTGGTTTACCCAGTGGAAAAAGGGAAACTGCAATCTCACTACCAATATACTGTACATTTTATAAATCCTGTTTTTCAGGGTTGATCCATCATGTCTTTACTGTCATTTGTCATCCTGTAGGGAGCAGCCCTGCTAGTAATCCTATATAACCCCACTATTGATGTGCCATTATGGAGTCACAAATTAACCTGCCATTATGAAGTCACAAATTAACCTGCCATTATGGAGTCACAAATTTACCTGCCATTGTGGAGTCACAGATTTACCTACCATTATGGAGTCACGAATTAACCTTCCATTGTGGAGTCAGAAATTAACCTGCCATTGTGGAGTCAGAAATTAACCTGCCATTGTGGAGTCACAAATTGACCTACCATTGTGGAGTCACAAATTAACCTACCATTGCGGAGTCACAAATTGACCTACCATTGCGGAGTCACAAATTGACCTACCATTGCGGAGCCGCAAATTGACCTGCCATTGTGGAGCCACAAATTGACCTGCCATTGTGGAGTCACAAATTAACCTGCCATTGTGGAGTCACAAATTTACCTGCCATTATGGAGTCACAAATTAACCTGCCATTGTGGAGTCACAAATTAACCTGCCATTGTGGAGTCACAAATTTACCTGCCATTGTGCAGTCACAAATTTACCTGCCATTGTGGAGTCACAAATTTACCTGCCATTGTGGAGTCACAAATTTACCTGGCATTGTGGAGTCACAAATAACCTGCCATTGTGGAGTCACAAATTGACCTACCATTCTGGAGTCACAAATGAACCTGCCATTGCGGAGTCACAAATTTACCTACCATTGTGGAGTCATAAATTGACCTGCCATTATGGAGTCATAAATTGACCTACCATTGAGGAGTCACAAATTGACCTACCATTGTGGAGTCACAAATTGACCTACCATTGTGGAGTCACAAATAACCTGTCATTGCGGAGTCACAAATGTACCTACCATTGTGGAGTCACAATTGACCTGCCATTGTGGAGTCAGAAATTTCCCTGCCATTGTGGAGTCAGAAATTAACCTACCATTACGGAGTCACAAATTGACCTACCATTACGGAGTCACAAATTAACCTGCCATTGTGGAGTCACAAATTGACCTGCCATTGTGGAGCCACAAATTGACCTGCCATTGTGGAGTCACAAATTGACCTGCCATTGTGGAGTCACAAATTGACCTGCCATTGTGGAGTCACAAATTGACCTGTCATTGTGGAGTCACTAATTGACCTGTCATTGTGGAGTCACTAATTGACCTGGCATTGTGGAGTCACTAATTGACCTGGCATTGTGGAGTCACTAATTAACCTGCCATTGTGGAGTCACTAATTAACCTACCATTGTGGAATCACTAATTAACCTACCATTGTGGAGTCACTAATTAACCTACCATTGTGGAGTCACTAATTAACCTACCATTGTGGAATCACTAATTAACCTACCATTGTGGAGTCACTAATTAACCTACCATTGTGGAGTCACTAATTAACCTACCATTGTGGAGTCACTAATTAACCTACCATTGTGGAGTCACTAATTAACCTACCATTGTGGAGTCACTAATTAACCTACCATTGTGGAGTCACTAATTAACCTACCATTGTGGAGTCACTAATTAACCTACCATTGTGGAGTCACTAATTAACCTACCATTGTGGAGTCACTAATTAACCTACCATTGTGGAGTCACTAATTAACCTGTCATGGTGGAGCATAAGCAAAGCGTATTGATTCTTTCCAGACACTCCTGCCCTGGGGCAGCCATGGTAAATCCCATTGACTTCTCCCTCCCAACGTTACGGGTGGTCGGGCTGATCTGGCCTGGTGCTCCACAATCAAAGTATCCCCTCTAGTGTTCTTTCCTTCCCTTCTTCAGACCCTCTCTACTTAACCACTAATAACGTCATTACCTCTATTCACCAGAACTTAACTACATAATTAGACGTAATCACCAGAAGGTAATGAGTTGATAACTCCCTTTTGTTGCAGCCAGCCAGGGCTTCAGTATGACGGGGACGTTGGTAAACTTCGTCTGCTGCTCTACCAGAGGTTTGTGGTTGACCACCCAGGGTTCCCCCACAGAAACAACATGTCTGCGTCTCAAATGGCACCCTATTCCCTACTATGGGCCAAAGGCCCTGGTCAAAAGTAGTGACCTATATAGGGAATAGGGTGCTATTTGGGACGTAACACCATCAAAGTGGGACAACCGTGGGATATACAGTTTAATCCTGTTAAAACACAATGGGTTCTTCTATGGTTGTAAACCTGATTCAGGGCAGACAAACAGGCAGGATAGCTGAGTCAGTCATATGGGATCCAATCAGGATAGCTGAGTCAGTCATATGGGATCCAGTCAGGATGGCTGAGTCAGTCATATGGGATCCTGTCAGGATAGCTGAGTCAGTCATAGGGGATCCATTCAGGATAGCTGAGTCAGTCATATGGGATCCAGTCAGGATGGCTGGGCTGAGTCAGTCATATGGGATCCAGTCACGATGGCTGAGTCAGTCATATGGGATCCAGTCAGGATAGCTGAGTCAGTCATATGGGATCCAGTCAGGATAGCTGAGTCAGTCATATGTGATCCAGTCAGGATGGCTGAGTCAGTCATATGTGATCCAGTCAGGAGAGCTGAGTCAGTCATATGGGATCCAGTCAGGATGGCTGAGTCAGCCATATGGGATCCAGTCAGGATAGCTGAGTCAGTCATAGGGGATCCATTCAGGATAGCTGAGTCAGTCATATGGGATCCATTCAGGATAGCTGAGTCAGTCATATGGGATCCAGTCAGGATAGCTGAGTCAGTCATATGGGATCCAGTCAGGATGGCTGAGTCAGTCATATGTGATCCAGTCAGGATAGCTGAGTCAGTCATATGGGATCCAGTCAGGATGGCTGGGCTGAGTCAGCCATATGTGATCCAGTCAGGATGGCTGAGTCAGCCATATGGGATCCAGTCAGGATGGCTGAGTCAGTCATATGGGATCCAGTCAGGATGGCTGAGTCAGTCATATGGGATCCAGTCAGGATAGCTGAGTCAGTCATATGGGATCCAGTCAGGATAGCTGAGTCAGTCATAGGGGATCCAGTCAGGATAGCTGAGTCAGTCATATGGGATCCAGTCAGGATAGCGATCCAGTCAGGATAGCTGAGTCAGTCATAGGGGATCCATTCAGGATAGCTGAGTCAGTCATATGGGATTCAGTCACGATGGCTGAGTCAGTCATATGTGATCCATTCAGGATGGCTGAGTCAGTCATATGGGATCCAGTCAGGATAGCTGAGTCAGTCATATGGGATCCAGTCACGATGGCTGAGTCAGTCATATGGGATTCAGTCACGATGGCTGAGTCAGTCATATGGGATCCAGTCACGATGGCTGAGTCAGTCATATGGGATCCAGTCAGGATAGCTGAGTCAGTCATATGGGATCCAGTCAGGATGGCTGAGTCAGTCATATGTGATCCAGTCATGATAGCTGAGTCAGTCATATGGGATCCAGTCAGGATAGCTGAGTCAGTCATATGGGATCCAGTCACGATGGCTGAGTCAGTCATATGGGATCCAGTCAGGATGGCTGAGTCAGTCATATGGGATTCAGTCACGATAGCTGAGTCAGTCATATGGGATCCAGTCACGATGGCTGAGTCAGTCATGGGATCCAGTCAGGATAGCTGAGTCAGTCATATGGGATCCAGTCAGGATGGCTGAGTCAGTCATATGTGATCCAGTCATGATAGCTGAGTCAGTCATATGGGATCCAGTCAGGATAGCTGAGTCAGTCATATGGGATCCAGTCAGGATGGCTGAGTCAGTCATATGTGATCCAGTCAGGATAGCTGTCAGTCATATGTGATCCAGTCAGGATGGCTGAGTCAGCCATATGGGATCCAGTCAGGATGGCTGAGTCAGTCATAGGGGATCCAGTCAGGATGGCTGAGTCAGTCATATGTGATCCAGTCAGGATGGCTGAGTCAGTCATATGTGATCCAGTCAGGATAGCTGAGTCAGTCATATGTGATCCAGTCAGGATGGCTGAGTCAGCCATATGGGATCCAGTCAGGATGGCTGAGTCAGTCATATGGGATCCAGTCAGGATGGCTGAGTCAGTCATATGGGATCCAGTCAGGATAGCTGAGTCAGCCATATGGGATCCAGTCAGGATGGCTGGGCTGAGTCAGCCATATGTGATCCAGTCAGGATAGCTGAGTCAGTCATATGGGATCCAGTCAGGATGGCTGAGTCAGTCATATGGGATCCAGTCAGGATGGCTGAGTCAGTCATATGGGATCCAGTCAGGATGGCTGGGCTGAGTCAGCCATATGTGATCCAGTCAGGATAGCTGAGTCAGCCATATGGGATCCAGTCAGGATGGCTGGGCTGAGTCAGCCATATGTGATCCAGTCAGGATAGCTGAGTCAGTCATATGGGATCCAGTCAGGATAGCTGAGTCAGTCATATGGGATCCAGTCAGGATAGCTGAGTCAGTCATATGGGATCCAGTCAGGATGGCTGAGTCAGTCATAGGGGATCCAGTCAGGATAGCTGAGTCAGTCATATGGGATCCAGTCAGGATAGCTGAGTCAGTCATATGGGATCCAGTCAGGATGGCTGAGTCAGTCATATGGGATCCAGTCAGGATGGCTGAGTCAGTCATATGTGATCCAGTCAGGATAGCTGAGTCAGTCATATGGGATCCAGTCAGGTGCTGAGTCAGTCATATGGGATCCAGTCAGGATGTGTGTGTGTGTGTCCTGTGTGTGTTTATGTGTGTGCGTGTGTGTGCGTGTGTTGTTTCACATACCCCGTGCCCATCAAGAGAGTCTTGACTTTTCACTGTTTTCAGATGGAGCACACAGCTGTTTTATCAGGGAGGGAACGACGACAGGCTGTTTTATCAGTGAGGGGATTGACAACAGGCTGTTTTATCAGGGAGGGGAACAGCAGGCTGTTTTATCAGGGAGGGGAACAACAGGCTGTTTTATCAGGGAGGGGAACAGCAGGCTGTTTTATCAGGGAGGGGAACAGCAGGCTGTTTTATCAGGGAGGGGAACAGCAGGCTGTTTTATCAGGGAGGGGAACAGCAGGCTGTTTTATCAGGGAGGGGAACAACAGGCTGTTTTATCAGGGAGGGGAACAACAGGCTGTTTTATCAGGGAGGGGAACAGCAGGCTGTTTTATCAGGGAGGGGAACAACAGGCTGTTTTATCAGGGAGGGGAACAGCAGGCTGTTTTAGCAGGGAGGGGAACAGCAGGCTGTTTTAGCAGGGAGGGGAACAACAGCAGGTTGTTTTAGCAGTGAGGGGAATGACAGAAGGCTGTTTTATCAGGGACGGGAACAAAGGCAGACTGTTTTAGCAGGGAGGGGAACAACAGCAGGTTGTTTTAGCAGTGAGGGGAATGACAGAAGGCTGTTTTATCAGGGACGGGAACAAAGGCAGACTGTTTTAGCAGGGAGGGGAACAACAGCATTTATTTTAGTAGGGAGAGGAACAACAGCAGGCTGTTTTAGCAGTGAGGGGAATGACAGAAACAGCAGGCTGTTTTATCAGGGAGGGGAACAAAGGCTGTTTTATCAGGGAGGGAGGCGGTGTTTTATCGGGAGGGAACAGCAGGCTGATTCTGGGTTCCAGTTCCATCTGTGATTTTATTAACGGCTGTTTTATCAGGGGGTAAATATGATTTCTCTGAATGTCCTGTTTTATCTTGAAACAGCAGGCTGTTTTATCAGGGACGAACAGTCAGTAAACAGCAGGCTGTTTTATCGAGGGAGGGGAACAGCAGGCTGTTTTATCATTTGTCTCTGTTTTATCAGGACCAAAGGCAGACTGTTTTAGCAGGGAGGGGAACAATGAGCATTTATTTTAGAAATAAAACACATGTTTTAATGTTGGGAAGGCTGTTTTAGCAGGGAGAACAAAACCCCGGTGGAGATAAGTGAACTGGACCATCTTGAGAACAGACATATGATTTCTCTGAATGTGCTGTTGGTCTTGATGACATTGAATGTCAGTAAATGCTGTTGAATGGTAGATGGGGTCGTTCAATTGTCTCTGTTTGGACCATTCCCCGCTGGGCGAAACAATGACAAAATGAAATAAAACACATGTTTAATGTTGGGAGGCAAGAGACAAAACCCCTGGAGATAAGTGAACAGGAATGGTAGATGGACACTTGAATGGTAGATGACATTGAATGGTAGATGGCGTTGAATGGTAGATGACGTTGAATGGTAGATGACATTGAATGGTAGACGGCGTTGAATGGTAGACAACGTTGAATGGTAGATGACATTGAATGGTAGACGGCGTTGAATGGTAGACAACGTTGAATGGTAGATGGCGTTGAATGGTAGATGGCGTTGAATGGTAGATGACGTTGAATGGTTGAATGGTAGATGACGTTGAATGGTAGACGACGTTGAATGGTAGATGCCGTTGAATGGTAGATGGTGTTGAATGGTAGATGACGTTGAATGGTAGATGGCGTTGAATGGTAGATGACGTTGAATGGTAGACGACGTTGAATGGTAGACGACGTTGAATGGTAGACGGTGTTGAATGGTAGATGGCGTTGAATGGTAGATGGCGTTGAATGGTAGACGACGTTGATTGGTAGATGACGTTGAATGGTAGATGACGTTGAATGGTAGATGGCGTTGAATGGTAGATGACGTTGAATGGTAGATGACGTTGAATGGTAGATGGCGTTGAATGGTAGATGGCGTTGAATGGTAGATGACGTTGAATGGTAGATGACGTTGAATGGTAGACGACGTTGATTGGTAGATGACGTTGAATGGTAGATGACGTTGAATGGTAGATGAATGGTAGACGACGTTGAATGGTAGACGACGTTGAATGGTAGATGACGTTGAATGGTAGATGCCGTTGAATGGTAGATGGCGAATAGTAGATGGCGTTGAATAGTTGAATGGTAATGGTAGATGGTAGTTGAATGGTAGATGGCGTTGAATGGTAATAGAGATGGCGTTGAATGGTAGATGGCGTTGAATGGTAGATGGTGTTGAATGGTAGATGACGTTGAATGGTAGATAAAGTTTAAGTAAAGCATAAAAAATAATAAATGACTCTAATGTAACTATATAAGCATGTGGGAAGCAATAGTTGATGCTGAATTAAACACAGCTATTAAGACTCAGATCGCATGGCCTTGGACAACCCTTTCTATGTGTATAGATGTTATCTATTTATTTACATATATACCCTCATTAAGTATGCATTTTGACCTCTCAAAACCAGGGAAACTGATAATGGTATAGTGGCCAGCCACATTTGGGTGTCTTGAGGAAAGAGACCAAATCTATAAAATGTACTGTAATGACCTCTCGATTCCTAACAATTATTCAGTGCCTTCTTCACCTAGCCTGAGTGTTTATAACTTACAGTAACCATGCTCTAGTATGTCCCAAATCTAATTGTCTTATTAAGGCCAACAGTTGTAATGAACATTGAAGTCACAAGTATAAACTTAAAAAATAAATTAATTCAGTGGAATTCATGTAAGGTTGGCCTAGTGTGTACTGTAGATTCATGTATGGTTGACCTAGTGTGTACTGTATATTCATGTAAGGTTGGCTGTAGATTCATGTAGTGTAGTGTGTACTGTAGATTCATGTAAGGTTGGCCTAGTGTGTACTGTAGATTCATTCAGGGTTTATTTGTAAATGTAAGGTTGTATACCCATTGGTTATCTGGAATGGTATGTTCCTATCCTGTATATCCATTGGTTATCTGGAATGGAATGTTGGCCTATCCTGTATATCCATTGGTTATCTGGAATGGTATGTTCCTATCCTGTATATCCATTGGTTATCTGGAATGGAATGTTCCTATCCTGTATATCCATTGGTTATCTGGAATGGTATGTTTCTATCCTGTATATCCATTGGTTATCTGGAATGGTATGATCCTATCCTGTTTATCCATTGGTTATCTGGAATGGTATGTTCCTATCCTGTATATCCATTGGTTATCTGGAACGGAATGTTCCTATCCTGTATACCCATTGGTTATCTGGAATGGTATGTTCCTATCCTGTTTATCCATTGGTTATCTGGAATGGTATGTTTCTATCCTGTATATCCATTGGTTATCTGGAATGGTATGTTTCTATCCTGTATACCCATTGGTTATCTGGAATGGTATGTTCCTATCCTGTATATCCATTGGTTATCTGGAATGGTATGTTCCTATCCTGTATACCCATTGGTTATCTGGAATGGTATTTTCCTATCCTGTATATTTAACACCAATTCTAGCCTCATGCTACAGTGTTTGGTTAGAGTTTGGCCCCGTCCCAAATGGCACCCTATTCCCTATATAGTGCACTACTTTTGACCAGAGCCAAGATAAAAAACAAATTCAATTTAAATATTGATGTCACAAATGTATCATTTGTCACATTTGACAGTGTAAAACCTTCCAGTACTACCTTTTCCACATGTTGTTACGTTACAGTCTTATTGTAAAATGGATGAAATAGTATTTTCCCACTTGTCACGACTCCGACCGAAGGTGGCTCCCCTTCCCCTTCCAGTGGCTCCCCTTCCCGTTCCAGTGGCTCCCCTTCCCGTTCCAGTGGCTCCCCTTCCCATTCCAGTGGCTCCCCTTCCCATTCCAGTGGCTCCCCTTCCCGTTCCAGTGGCTCCCGTTCCAGTGGCTCCCCTTCCCGTTCCAGTGGCTCCCCTTCCCGTTCCAGTGGCTCCCCTTCCCGTTCCAGTGGCTCCCCTTCCCGTTCCAGTGGCTCCCCTTCCCGTTCCAGTGGCTCCCCTTCCCGTTCCAGTGGCTCCCCTTCCCGTTCCAGTGGCTCCCCTTCCCGTTCCAGTGGCTCCCCTTCCCGTTCCAGTGGCTCCCCTTCCCGTTCCAGTGGCTCCCCTTCCCGTTCCAGTGGCTCCCCTTCCCGTTCCAGTGGCTCCCCTTCCCGTTCCAGTGGCTCCCCTTCCCGTTCCAGTGGCTCCCCTTCCCGTTCCAGTGGCTCCCCTTCCCGTTCCAGTGGCTCCCCTTCCCGTTCCAGTGGCTCCCCTTCCCGTTCCAGTGGCTCCCCTTCCCGTTCCAGTGGCTCCCCTTCCCGTTCCAGTGGCTCCCCTTCCCGTTCCAGTGGCTCCCCTTCCCGTTCCAGTGGCTCCCCTTCCCGTTCCAGTGGCTCCCCTTCCCGTTCCAGTGGCTCCCCTTCCCGTTCCAGTGGCTCCCCCGTTCCAGTGGCTCCAGTGGCTCCCCTTCCCGGCTCCCCTTCCCGTTCCAGTGGCTCCCGTCGCCGGTCTACTAGATGCCACTGATGCTTTTCCGCTCTCCTTATGTGTTTAGTGATTACACCTGTTTTGAGTTGGTTGTAATTAGTTGGGCTTAGTCAGCCGCCCCCGTTTCTTACTGCGGGATTGATTATTGTAACCCTGGTGTTTGTTACAGATGAATGAGTTATGTTCGTTTAGTGCTGATTTTTCACCCCGTGTTTTGAGCTCTGTCAGGACGGGGAACGTTGCTATTTTCAGTCTCTCCGGATGTTTGATCGGGTTAGAGTCTGGGCTTTGGCTGGGCCACTCAAGGACATTCAGAGACTTGTCCCGAAATCACTACTGCGTTGTCTTGGCTGTGTGCTTAGGGTCGTTGTCCTGTTGGAAGGTGAACTTTCGCCCCAGTCTGAGGTCCTGAGCGCTCTGGAGCAGGTTTTCATTCAGGATCTCTCTGTACTTTACCTCTGCTCATCTTTCCCTCGATCCTGACTAGTCTCCCAGTCCCTGACAGGTTTCCTCCAGACGTGAGGCTTGGCATTCAGGTCAAAGAGTTTAATCTTGGTTTCATCAGACCAGAGAATCTTGTTTCTCATGATTTGAGAGTCCTTTAGGTGCCTTTTGGCAAACTCCAAGTGGGCTGTCATGTGCCTTTTACTGAGGAGTGGCTTCCGTTTGGCCACTCTACCATAAAGGCCTGATTGGTGGAGTGCTGCAGAGATGGTTGTCCTTCTGGAAGGTTCTCCTATCTCCACAGTGGATCTCTGGAGCTCTGTCAGAGTGACCATCAGGTTCTTGGTCACCTCCCTGACCAAGGCCCTTCTCCCCCAATTGCTCAGTTTGGCTGGGCGGCCAGCTCTAGGAAAAGTCTTGGTGGTTCCAAACTTCTTCCATTAAAGAATGACGGAGGCCACTGTGTTCTTGGGGTCCTTCAATGCTGCAGAAATGTTTTGGTACCCTTCCCCAGATCTGTGCCTCGACACAATAGTGTCGCTGAGCTCTATGGACAATTCCTTCGAGCTCATGGGTTGGTTTTTGCTCTGACATGCACTGTCAACTGTGGGACCTGATATAGACAGGTGTTAGCCTTTCCAAATCATGACCAATCAATTGAATTTGGACTCCAATCAAGCTGTAGAAACAATTCAAGGATGATCAAAGGGTCTGAATACTTATGTAAAAAAAAAAAAAAAATGTTTTTATTTCACCTTTATTTAACCAGGTAGGCTAGTTGAGAACAAGTTCTCATTTGCAACTGCGACCTGGCCAAGATAAAGCTTAGCAGTGTGAACAGACAACACAGAGTTACACATGGAGTAAACAATTAACAAGTCAATAACACAGTACAAAAAAGGGGAGTCTATATACAATGTGTGCAAAAGGCATGAGGAGGTAGGCGAATAATTACAATTTTGCAGATTAGCACTGGAGTGATAAATGATCAGATGGTCATGTACAGGTAGAGATACTGGTGTGCAAAAGAGCAGAAAAGTAGATAAATAAAAACAGTGTGGGGATGAGGTAGGTGAAAAAGGGTGGGCTATTTACCAATAGACTATGTACAGCTGCAGCGATCGGTTAGCTGCTCAGATAGCACATGTTTGAAGTTGGTGAGGGAGATAAAAGTCTCCAACTTCAGGGATTTTTGCAATTCGTTCCAGTCACAGGCAGCAGAGTACTGGAACGAAAGGCGGCCAAATGAGGTGTTGGCTTTAGGGATGATCAGTGAGATACACCTGCTGGAGCACGTGCTACGGATGGGTGTTGCCATCGTGACCAGTGAACTGAGATAAGGCGGAGCTTTTTTATAAGGTATTTATGTTCTCTATTTTTAATGCATTTGCAAATATTTCTGAAAACCTGTTTTCACTTTGTCACTGTGGGTATTATGTGTATATTGATGAGGAAATAGTTTTAATTTAATACATTTTAGAATAAGGCTGTAACGTAACAAAATGTGGAAAAAGGGGAGGGGTCTGAATACTTCCTGAATACATTGTATCTTGTTTTGCAACAACATGCGATGGTTTGTCTCTGACATGAAACCATGTAGTGATAGGTTTTAAACACACCTGTCTGTCATTCAACAACCCCGTTCCATGATTAGATGGCGAAAACACACCAATCTCTTTCATAAATTCTTTAAACAAAAGAAAGATTCAGAACATGCATATATACAGTGGGGCAAAAAAGTATTTAGTCAGCCACCAATTGTGCAAGTTCTCCCACTTAAAACGATGAGAGTGGCCTGTAATTTTTATCATTGGTACACTTCAACTATGACAGACAAAATGAGAAAAAAAATCCGGAAAATCACATTGTAGGATTTTTAATGAATTTATTTGCAAATTATGGTGGAAAATAAGTATTTGGTCAATAACAAAAGTTTATCTCAATACTTTGTTATATACCCTTTGTTGGCAATGACAGAGGTCAAACGTTTTCTGTAAGTCTTCACAAGGTTTTCACACACTGTTGCTGGTATTTTGGCCCATTCCTCCATGCAGATCTCCACTAGAGCAGTGATGTTTTGGGGCTGTTGCTGGGCAACACGGACTTTCAACTCCCTCCAAAGATTTTCTATGGGGTTGAGATCTGGAGACTAGCTAGGCCACTCCAGGATCTTGAAATGCTTCTTACGAAGCCACCCCTTCGTTGCCTGGGCGGTGTGTTTGGGATCATTGTCATGCTGAAAGACCCAGCCACGTTTCATCTTCAATGCCCTTGCTGATGGAAGGAGGTTTTCACTCAAAATCTCACGATACATGGCCCCATTCATTCTTTCCTTTACACGGATCAGTCGTCCTGGTCCCTTTGCAGAGAAACAGCCCCAAAGCATGATGTTTCCACCCCCATGCTTCACAGTAGGTATGGTGTTCTTTGGATGCAACTCAGCAATCTTTGTCCTCCAAACACGACGAGTTGAGTTTTTACCAAAAAGTTATATTTTGGTTTCATCTGACCATATGACATTCTCCCAATCTTCTTCTGGATCATCCAAATGCTCTCTCGCAAACTTCAGACGGGCCTGGACATGTACTGGCTTAAGCAGGGGGACACGTCTGGCACTGCAGAATTTGAGTCCCTGGCGGCATAGTGTGTTACTGATGGTAAGGCTTTGTTGCTGGGCAACACGGACTTTCAACTCCCTCCAAATATTTTCTATGGGGTTGAGATCTGGAGACTGGCTAGGCCACTCCAGGACCTTGAAATGCTTCTTACGAAGCCACTCCTTCGTTGCCTGGGTGGTGTGTTTGGGATCATTGTCATGCTGAAAGACCCAGCCACGTTTCATCTACAATGCCCTTGCTGCTGATGGTAGGCTTTGTTACTATGGTCCCAGCTCTCTGCAGGTCATTCACTAGGTCCCCTTTTTTTCAAATTTTGTCTGTCATAGTTGAAGTGTACCTATGATGAAAATTACAGGCCTCTCTCATCTTTTTAAGTGGGAGAACTTGCACAATTGGTGGCTGACTAAATACTTTTTTGCTCCACTATAGCGTTTTGGAATGAAACTCTTCACATCTAGAACATTCACAACAGCCAATGTGTTCTTTAGAGTCTCAATGGCTTCTAGAATGGTTGAGTTATTCAGTCCCACAGATCCTCATGGTATATGTATCAGCTGTACTGCTAATGATTCCACTGTGCAGAGTCTGGCATCTCTGACCAAGAACTGCATGCAGGAGAACATGACATGAGTTACATACATTCATTCCCACAGACAGAGGGGAATAGCTCCAGCTCTGAGCGCTACTTTAATGCCTCTGGCAAAGCTGGGAATGGCGTTTCACTGCTGACGCACTGCAGACCCTGGGTTGAAGTAGTATTCAAAATCTTTCACATACTTTCAGCGTTTGCTTTAGCCTGCCTGGAGTGCCCGATGGGTGGGGTTTTACACATTTGGAATGATTCCATTGGTTCCATTTTGCCAGGCAAGCTCAATCAAACATAGACAAAGTATGTATAAGGATTTCGGATAGTTTTTGAACCCAGGTGTGACTCACTGGGGGACTTGGCTCCGATGTTGCCCACATGTGCCGTTCTGGATGTATGACTGGGTCTCTCGGTCTGTTACTACAGTGAGGTAGCTAGACAGAGAAAACACAGCTGGCTTGGTGGCTGTGCAGTACTGAGAGAATTCACATGTACTTTTTCTTTCCATGACCCAACCAACCAGGAAGAAGCTGGATTTCTTTTTTTTTTTACCACCTGTTGAAAGTGGTATAGTACAATGTTGCGGTTCCATTTTTCCCCTTATGGTCTGAGACCAGACAAGAGTTTTCATCAGAAATGGAACCCTATTCCCTATATAGTGTACTCTTCTTGACTTGGGTCATTTGGGAGCCATGTTGGAGACTGGACAGAAATACAGCAGAACTCAGGAGGATTTTAACAGCAGGTGTTCAATCCAATGTTAGTCTAGGAGGACTTGAACATGTCATATTGTGTGAGTAATAACCTAGTTCTGTACTCTGGAATGGGCTGTATTGAGTAATAGAGTATTGAGTTAGAATTCTGTGGGAGAATTCCGTGAGAGAATTCTGTGGGAGAATTCCGTGAGAGAATTCTGTGAGAGAATTCCGTGGGAGAATTCCGTGGGAGAATTCCAGGAGAGAATTCCGTGGGAGAATTCCGTGAGAGAATTCCGTGGGAGAATTCCGTGGGAGAATTCCGTGAGAGATTTCCGTGGGAGAATTCTGTGAGAGAATTCTGTGGGAGAATTCCGCTTTAAGAAAAAGACAAATCTTCCCCATTAATACCATGTGATGTATCTCATTCAAAGTGAACCTCCTGGATGACCTGGGAAGATCAGTGAGAGGATTCTTATGGAATGGCCAAGTCTAGACGACTGATTTCACTACTCTGCTACAGTATACTAAAACGTTTGTGTGTACAATAAATAAGCTTCTCTGCCATGACAACTCTCCACCCTGTGATACTTGTCTGGAGAAAGGCCCTCTATTCTCCAGATTCCAGATTCAGTCTCCATTGAAACAATAAAACACAACAGCAGCCAAACAGCAACATCCGCCATTGTAAACTAACACTACTACACTCGTGAGAATGTCTCATTTTATGTGCAAACAAGTGTGTTTTACTGACCATCAGTGTTATAATACACGAGGGAGTCACACATATTCATTATGACAGTAGTAGTATTACAGATCAATGATGACAACGTTCTAGACATAGTAAGACATTATTTATTTATTTTTTGGCACAACACAAAAGTGCTTCAGGATAATACTACCCATGATCCCAAAGTCACGGTTCAATATTCGGTCTGATCAATTCTAATAAAATGGATTAAAATGTGTTCTTAAACTCTCTAAAGAGTCAATAATCAATAATCAATACTCTGGAATAGATCATTACATTTTTGCGAAAATGTATCTTTTGGCATTTTAATCTGATGTGGATTAACACATTGTTTATACAGTTTTCAGAATGCATCATGTGACGAATGTCCTCCTCTGAACTCGTATGAAACCTTGAAACCTATTTCAGGAAGTCCTACAGTAAGGCAAGAGGTGGTCAAAACCGCAGCCTGAAGAGATACTGCGTGGCAGGCTTTTGCTCCTGCCCTGCAGGAACAGTTAGCCTGGTCCCAGATCAGTAGATTAGAGTGTGTTAGAGCTAGCCTGGTCCCAGATCAGTTTGTGCTGATCAGTAGATTAGAATGTGTTTGAGCTAGCCTGGTCCCAGATTAGTTTGCGCTGATCAGTAAATTAGAGTGTGTTAGAGCTAGCCTGGTCCCAGATCAGTTTGTGCTGATCAGTAAATTAGAGTGTGTTAGAGCTAGTCTGGTCCCAGATCAGTTTGTGCTGATCAGTAGATTAGAGTGTGTTAGAGCTAGCCTGGTCCCAGATTAGTTTGTGCTGATCAGTAAATTAGAGTGTGTTAGAGCTAGCCTGGTCCCAGATCTGTTTGTGCTGTCTTGCTCATTTAGATTTGCGAAAGGCTATTTAAGATTAGGGCTGGAGCAAAATCCTGCAGAATGGCTTCCTCTCCACAACCAACGATGGTCTCTATAAGGTCTATTATGAAATGTATATTATCAAATATATAATTATCTATAAACCACAGAATGTTCTTATAAATATCGCTGGTTTTCTTTCAATGTACATTAAAAAAAAACACAGGTTAATCACCCTTCTTGTATTCAATAACTTATCCCTAGAATTGCATTTTATTGTTATCATTGCAGACAAAAACCCAGCTGTTAACTTCACATTTTTGGTCAGATATACACATCATTGGTATAACAGTTGAATGCACAATGCATTTTTTTCTCTCCATTTTATATAAAAAAAATGAATGAAAATAAAGAATCTTTGGTGTTTATTAAAGCAAAAATAGAATTTAAAAAAGTCTATATAAAAAGGCATTAAAATATAATATGTAAATTACAAAGTAACACGTCAACAGATACAGCATGGCCAAAGAACTGAGAAATTCCAGCTTTGACTTTCATTAACAACTGTGTATAAAAAAAGAGGACAAATATGACCAAAAAAACATCATAAATTATGTTATAATCAAGAACGAGCCATTTTCTGGGTGCATCCCGATCACTCACTCATACAATGAAAAGCATAACCACTGAGGTATTTCATCTTCAAATGACTCTGTCAAGCATTATGCACAATGGGAGTGAGACGTAAAAGTGCATAGGACATTATGCATATCATCTCTGTGTATCTATGTGGAAAAACAGGATGTCCATTTGGTGCTTTTCCATTTGGCAAAACACATCACCAACAAGAGTTCAATTTTTTAATATATTTTTTTTTACCTCATCATCATAATATTTCAGAAGGAAATATCTGTAGTTTCTTGTTGCAGTCAGTCACAGCAGCAATGATATCGCTCTTCTGGCATCGTCACTTCACGTCACCTGCCGAGAGTCCAACAATCAATGAGCAGTTTGAGATTCTTCACTTTGTAAACGTTGAGAGGGAGCATGTCTGCGTCTCGAACTGCACCCTGATCCGGAAAAAGTGTGTTACTCTTTTTGACCAGAACCCTGTATGGACCCTGGTCAAAAGTAGTGCACTACACAGGAAATAGAGTGGCGTTTAAGACCCAATCGAGGAGTTTCAGTGGAGAAGGAAAGGAGGGGGATGTCATACATCCAGCACCATGTCATACTGCTGTTCTTTCTTCCTCTTGCCACATTTAGTGATCAGTACCATGTACAACGTCAAGAGCATGACCCAGTAGCTGGCGTACACTATCGCACCAACGATTAAGACTATCTTTTCAGAGTCTGGAAAAGGAAAATCTTTTCTGGTTTCCTGGACGACCGTATAGATAATGCCAAGGAAGAGGATGGTGAACCAGACCGATATGGGAACGAGCCCTACGAAGTTAGTCACGATCGTCTTCCTCCCTGACGTGCCCCAGCCAGCCTTGTTTATAGTGGCGATAGCGAACATCTTGGCCGGTAGCAGACTGGACATGTACAACACTGAGTAGAAGGACATGAAGACCATGACGATGTTGCCCCTCATGCAAGAGGCAAAGGAGGACTTGATGAGGGCGACCGCCTGGACGATCAACAGGAAGAGAAGGATATTCCAGATCCTCCCCTGGTAGAACAGCTGTATCGCCGTGGCGATGAGGAAGAAGGGGAAGAACCCGGTGATGACAGCCTCGTAGGTCATCCAGAGGTGGTGTTTGTGGAACCACATGGCGTTGTAGAGCCACTCTCTGAAGTAAGACTTACTCCACCGGGTCTGCTGGTTCAGCCAGCGCAGGTAGGTGATGGGGGTCTCGGTCAGGCACTTGGACCGGGCCGTGTACTTGGTGGCGTAGCCCAGGCTCAGCACGCGGTTGGTGAGGTGGCGGTCGTCGCCGAAGCTACAGTGGCTGCCCATGAAGGTCTGGTTGTACCAATCCTCTATGAACTCGTGGAGCAGGTTGTTCCTGTACATCCCCAGTGGTCCGCTGATACACTGGACGCAGCCGAAGTAGGACTGACACGCTCGCTCGATGTTGAAGGCCATCCAGTAACGGACGCTGCTAAGAAACGAGATCCAGGACTCGTATTTGTTCAGGATCTGTGGAGGAAGAAAGACACATAGGGTCAGGGTATTTAAGTTGGTTAACAACTGCTGTAAACACATTCTATAGTATTAGCATAACAACCAAACGGCACAATCGTGGGCAATTGGTTTAAGGACCCCTAATTAGCAAAAGAACATGCTATCATCTCTCCCAGAGCTCCTACAGATGTTCCACCTATCAACCTGCTATTGTGTAGAATTCTCACAGGAGAGTAATCAATGTAAGCCTAAGGTATAGGCTAACTCAACTTTGTAGAGGAATGTCCTGTTGTGTAGATGCATTTTTATAGTTTGTATTATTTGGTATTCAGGGAACTTTAAATGAAATAAGGGCTGATTTGGTCCTCAACAACAGTGTAGGCTTAACCATGAGTCTTTCTCTTGTCCAGAAATACTTTACAGGATCATAACAGAATGCACTAAAGCTTTATTTTATGCACTGAAGCTTACTTGTTGAAAAAGCTATCAAAATACTTTTACTAGGTTTGTGTTTATTTCTAGATGTGGGTCGTAAAAGGCATCAACATCACTACATCAGTTAATAAACCACAGGGTGAGAAGATTCTCTCAGTTTAACCCGGAGCAAATCTGTAGATTCTCTCAGTTTAACCCGGAGCAACTCTGAAGATTCTCTCAGTTTAACCCGGAGAAACTCTGAAGATTCTCTCAGTTTAACCCGGAGCAAATCTGTAGATTCTCTCAGTTTAACCCGGAGCAACTCTGTAGATTCTCTCAGTTTAACCCGGAGCAAATCTGTAGATTCTCTCAGTTTAACCCGGAGCAACTCTGAAGATTCTCTGAGCCTACATGTGTTTGATACCATTTCATTCAGGTCATAACCCTCATCCAGACATTATTGGGAGCCGTCCTCCCCTCAGCAGTATCCACTGGGTTAGATGACCCACCTGCACACCCAGTACATCTCTGAAAGCAGTTAGACAACCCCAGCTTTGTATCCATGCCGTATGTACTGTAGGTGCTGAACCACAGGAGGTTGGTGGCACCTCAATTGAGGAGGACGGTGCTCGTGGTAATGACTGGTGTGGAATGAGTGGAATGGTATCAAATACATCTAACACATGGTTTGCTGCCATTCCATTTGCTCCGTTCCAGACATTATTATGAGTCGTCCTCCCCTCAGCAGACTCCACCGTGCTGAACCCAACACTAGTATTCTATCAACTGTAGACTGGAGCTGGTTTCAGCACCTGGAGAGGTTTCAGCACCTACAGTACGGTACAGACAGGAGACTAGGAGAACACAGTCTCAGACATACAGACTAGTCAATAACAATGGAGACTGGAGCTGGTTTCAGCACCTACAGTACGGTACCAGGCTAGAGAACACAGTCTCAGACATACAGACTAGTCAATAACAATGGAGACTGGAGCTGGTTTCAGCACCTACAGTACGGTACCAGGCTAGGAGAACTGGTTTCAGCACCTACAGTACGGTACCAGGCTAGGAGAACACAGTCTCAGACATACAGACTAGTCAATAACAATGGAGACTGGAGCTGGTTTCAGCACCTACAGTACGGTACCAGGCTAGGAGAACACAGTCTCAGACATACAGACTAGTCAATAACAATGGAGACTGGAGCTGGTTTCACCTACAGTACGGTACCAGACACAGTCTCAGACATACAGACTAGTCAATAACAATGGAGACTGGAGCTGGTTTCAGCACCTACAGTACGGTACCAGGCTAGGAGAACACAGTCTCAGACATACAGACTAGTCAATAACAATGGAGACTGGAGCTGGTTTCAGCACCTACAGTACGGTACCAGGCTAGGAGAACACAGTCTCAGACATACAGACTAGTCAATAACAATGGAGACTGGAGCTGGTTTCAGCACCTACAGTACGGTACCAGGCTAGAGAGGAACACAGTCTCAGACATACAGACTAGTCAATAACAATGGAGACTGGAGCTGGTTTCAGCACCTACAGTACGGTACCAGGCTAGGAGAACACAGTCTCATACAGACAGTACAGACTGGTTTCAGTCAATAACAGGCTAGGAGAACACAGTGGAGTCACTGGAGCTGGTTTCAGCACCTACAGTACGGTACCAGGCTAGGAGAACACAGTCTCAGACATACAGACTAGTCAATAACAATGGAGACTGGAGCTGGTTTCAGCACCTACAGTACGGTACCAGGCTAGGAGAACACAGTCTCAGACATACAGACTAGTCAATAACAATGGAGACTGGAGCTGGTTTCAGCACCTACAGTACGGTACCAGGCTAGGAGAACACAGTCTCAGACATACAGACTAGTCAATAACAATGGAGACTGGAGCTGGTTTCAGCACCTACAGTACGGTACCAGGCTAGGAGAACACAGTCTCAGACATACAGACTAGTCAATAACAATGGAGACTGGAGCTGGTTTCAGCACCTACAGTACGGTACCAGGCTAGGAGAACACAGTCTCAGACATACAGACTAGTCAATAACAATGGAGACTGGAGCTGGTTTCAGCACCTACAGTACGGTACCAGGCTAGGAGAACACAGTCTCAGACATACAGACTAGTCAATAACAATGGAGACTGGAGCTGGTTTCAGCACCTACAGTACGGTACCAGGCTAGGAGAACACAGTCTCAGACATACAGACTAGTCAATAACAATGGAGACTGGAGCTGGTTTCAGCACCTACAGTACGGTACCAGGCTAGGAGAACACAGTCTCAGACATACAGACTAGTCAATAACAATGGAGACTGGAGCAGCACCTACAGTACGGTACCAGGCTAGGAGAACACAGTCTCAGACATACAGACTAGTCAATAACAATGGAGACTGGAGCTCTCAGACACCAGGCTAGGAGAGAGACATACAGACTAGTCAATAACAATGGAGACTGGAGCTGGTTTCAGCACCTACAGTACGGTACCAGGCTAGGAGAACACAGTCTCAGACATACAGACTAGTCAATAACAATGGAGACTGGAGCTGGTTTCTGTACGGTTTCAGACATACCTACAATAACAATGGAGACTGGAGCTGGTTTCAGCACCTACCACCAGGCTAGGAACACAGTCTCAGACATACAGACTAGGCTCAATAACAATGGAGACTGGAGACTGGAGCTTTCAGCACCTACAGTACGGTACCAGGCTAGGAGAACACAGTCTCAGACATACAGACTAGTCAATAACAATGGAGACTGGAGCTGGTTTCAGCACCTACAGTACGGTACCAGGCTAGGAGAACACAGTCTCAGACATACAGACTAGTCAATAACAATGGAGACTGGAGCTGGTTTCAGCACCTACAGTACGGTACCAGGCTAGGAGAACACAGTCTCAGACATACAGACTAGTCAATAACAATGGAGACTGGAGCTGGTTTCAGCACCTACAGTACGGTACCACAGTCTCAGACATACAGCTGGTTTCAGTACAGTACGGTACACAGTCTCAGACATACAGACTAGTCAATAACAATGGAGACTGGAGCTGGTTTCAGCACCTACAGTACACAGTCACAGTCTCAGACATACAGACTAGTCAATAACAATGGAGACTGGAGCTGGTTTCAGCACCTACAGTACGGTACCAGGCTAGGAGAACACAGTCTCAGACATACAGACTAGTCAATAACAATGGAGACTGGAGCTGGTTTCAGCACCTACAGTACGGTACCAGGCTAGGAGAACACAGTCTCAGACATACAGACTAGTCAATAACAATGGAGACTGGAGCTGGTTTCAGCACCTACAGTACGGTACCAGGCTAGGAGAACACAGTCTCAGACATACAGACTAGTCAATAACAATGGAGACTGGAGCTGGTTTCAGCACCTACAGTACGGTACCAGGCAATAACAATGGAGAACACAGTCTCAGACATACAGACTAGTCAATAACAATGGAGACTGGAGCTGGTTTCACAGCTCACATACAGACTAGTCACCAGAACACAGTCTCAGACATACAGACTAGTCAATAACAATGGAGACTGGAGCTGGTTTCAGCACCTACAGTACGGTACCAGGCTAGGAGAACACAGTCTCAGACATACAGACTAGTCAATAACAATGGAGACATCACCTGAACGTCTCCTCCCACTCCTCCCACCATGGGGTCTTCCTCCAGAACCTTCACCATCTCCACAGAGGACGCAGGATCCAGCATGGTGTCAGAGTCACACACCTGAAACACAAGGGGACACACACAATCCTGTTGAATCCACAAACCACTTCACACCTGAAACACAAGGGTACACACTATCCAATTCAATCCCCAAAACAATTCTCTCTCTCTCTCTCTCTCTAACTCACTCACTCACTCACTCACTCACTCACTCACTCACTCACTCACTCACTCACACACACACACACACACACACACACACACACACACACACACACACACACACACACACACACACACACACACACACACACTGTTAGAAAGTTAAACTAGGCCAGAAGATATCGTTACACAGACAAAGTGTCCTTCATCAAGTTTTTGGGCGGGATATGTTTATTTTATATTGGCCAATTTGACCAATCAGCAGCGCATGAATTACACTGATTACTGATGTACAGATGATTACTGATGAGTTGGTACATTAATTACACTGATTACTGATGTACAGGGTTGGTACATTAATCACACTGATTACTGATGTACAGGGTTGGTACATTAATCACACTGATTACTGATGTACAGGGTTGGTACATTAATGACACTGATTACTGATGTACAGGGTTGGTACATTAATTACACTGATTACTGATGTACAGGGTTGGTACATTAATTACACTGATTACTGATGTACATGGTTGGTACATTAATTACACTGATTACTGTCGTACATGGTTGGTACATTAATTACACTGATTACTGATGTACAGGGTTGGTACATTAATCACACTGATTACTGATGTACAGGGTTGGTACATTAATCACATTTACTGATTACTGATTAATGCACTGATTACTGGGTTGGTACACACTGATTACTGCCGTACATTAATTACACTGGATGTTGGTACATTAATTACACTGATTACTGGTACATTAATCACACTGATTACTGATGGGGTTGGTACATTAATTACACTGATTACTGCCGTACAGGGTTGGTACATTAATTACACTGATTACTGATGTACAGGGTTGCTTTGATTACTGATTTCTTAATGACACTGATTACTGATGTACAGGGTTGGTAAAATCTCTTTACTGATGTACATGTCAAACTTTTTGGATGTCAACTTGAAGCTTTGTTTGCAACGTGGATGTTTCCCCGGAAAGATCGTTCCAAAACAAGTTAGTGTCACGTGGGAAGGTCCGTCAGTTGGTCAACAAACAACCGTGTGAGTAAAGTCATGTTTGCAGCGATCTCTTCACAGATTAGAAAGGTTTCTTCAGTCACTCCTTAATTGGGAATGATTTCATTGGGTAAGTGAAGTCATTGGGGCCGGTGTAAGGAGGGCTGGGGTTTGGCTGGAAGGTTGCTGTGCTGTTTGGCACGTCATCCTGTACTGGAAGTGATACAGTACGGTCGTTGTGTTCTGACTGAGAGGGTGATTGGAGGGTTGGGTTGTGATTGGTTGTGTTCTGACTGAGAGGGTTGTGATTGGTTGTGTTCTGACTGAGAGGGGTGCGTTGTGATTGGTTGTGTTCTGACTGAGAGTGTTTGGTTGTTATGATTGGGATTGAGAGGTTTTGATTGGGAGAGGGTTTTGTTGTTCTGACTGGTTGTGTTCTGACTGAGAGGGTTGTGTTATGATTGGTTGTGTTCTGACTGAGAGACGGTTGTGATTGGTTGTGTTCTGACTGAGAGAGGGTTGTGTTGTGATTGGTTGTGTTCTGATTGTGTTGTGATTGAGAGAGGTTGTGTTGTGATTGGTTGTGTTCTGATTGAGAGAGGGTTGTGTTGTGATTGGTTGTTTTCTGATTGAGAGAGGGTTGTGTTGTGATTGGTTGTTTTCTGATTGAGAGAGGGTTGTGATTGGTTGTGTTCTGATTGAGAGAGGGTTGTGTTGTGATTGGTTGTGTTCTGATTGAGAGAGGGTTTTGTTGTGATTGGTTGTTTTCTGATTGAGAGAGGGTTGTGTTGTGATTGGTTGTGTTCTGACTGAGAGATGGTTGGGATTGGTTGTGTTCTGACTGAGAGAGGGTTGTGATTGGTTATGTTCTGACTGAGAGAGGGTTGTGATTGGTTATGTTCTGACTGAGAGAGGGTTGTGATTGGTTGTGTTCTGACTGAAAGAGGGTTGTGAATGGTTGTGTTCTGACTGAGAGGGCTGGGTTGTGATTGGTTGTGTCCTGACTGAGAGGACTGGGTTGTGATTGGTTGTGTTCTGACTGAGAGATGGTTGGGATTGGTTGTGTTCTGACTGAGAGAGGGTTGTGATTGGTTGTGATTGGTTGTGTTCTGACAGAGGGCTGGGTTGTGATTGGTTGTGTTCTGACTGAGAGAGGGTTGTGTTATGATTGGTTGTGTTCTGATTGGTTGTGTTCTGACTGGTTGTGTTCTGACTGAGAGAAGGTTGTGTTATGATTGGTTGTGTTCTGACTGGGGGAGGGTTATGTTTTGATTGGTTGTGTTCTGACTGAGAGAGGGTTGTGATTGGTTGTGTTCTGACTGTGAGAGGGTTGTGTTCTGATTGGTTGTGTTCTGATTTAGAGAGGGTTGTGATTGGTTGTGTTCTGACAGAGAGGGTTGTGTTGTGATTGGTTGTGTTCTGATTTAGTTTTGATTGGTTGTGTTCTGACTGAGAGAGGGTTGTGATTGGTTGTGTTCTGACTGTGAGAGGGTTGTGTTCTGATTGGTTGTGTTCTGATTTAGAGAGGGTTGTGATTGGTTGTGTTCTGACAGAGAGGGTTGTGTTATGATTGGTTGTGTTCTGACTGGGAGAGGGTTGTGTTTTGATTGGTTGTGTTCTGACTGAGAGAGGGTTGTGATTGGTTGTGTTCTGACTGAGATTGTTTTCTGATTGTGTTCTGATTTAGAGTTGTGTTGTGATTGGTTGTTTTCTGATTGAGAGAGGGTTGTGTTATGATTGTTTGTGTTCTGATTGAGAGAGGGTTGTGTTCTGATTGAGAGAGGGTTGTGTTGTGATTGGTTGTTTTCTGATTGAGAGAGGGTTGTGTTGTGATTGGTTGTTTTCTGATTGAGAGAGGGTTGTGATTGGTTGTGTTCTGATTGAGAGAGGGTTGTGTTGTGATTGGTTGTGTTCTGATTGAAAGAGGGTTGTGTTGTGGTTGGTTGTGTTCTGATTGAGAGAGGGTTGTGTTGTGATTGGTTGTGTTCTGATTGAGAGAGGGTTGTGATTGGTTGTGTTCTGATGGTGACAGAGATTTTGTAGTATAGCTGTATTGCTGTTTCAAAATGGTCATATATGGAGAAAGATCAAGACAGCTGTTTGAATTGTTTGAAAATGAATACATTTAGATTGTGTAGCACTGTGATAATTCAATTTCTATCTTTCTGCTGTAAGAGCAAAGTATTAAAACACAAATAGCATGAAAGGAGAGTAACTAAAGATAATGATATGGTCAGAAGATAATCACACCACCTCAGGAAAAGACTTCTGTACCCCTAACCAGTCTATTGGTTTTGATACACAGAACACCAACACACACTCCCCCTTTCCCGGTGAGAACAGATCCTCATGCGTAGTTAGTCATAGCCTGTTGACACGTCTGCTAATGTGCACAACATTCCTCATGTTATTTACATCATCAGCAGAGTGTTTGATTAGGCGAAGCTGCATCACTGCATAGAAATCCGTTTCTTTGATCACTGCCCCTTGGCAACCAGTCCCATAGCAACGTTAGCACCAAACCTGTTCTGACGTGTCCATAAATGGCATTAATATTCACAGATCACCCGCATCAAATTACTGCAAAGACTACAGATGCTGAAAACGAAGGGGGAAAGTCCCGTTTAATATTTATAGTTTGACTGTAAAAGAGGTAACAGATTGCAGCTGTAACGAGCCTCAGCTTGGGGAGATGACATGAAAACCGCTAATGATCAGTTGTTCCTTCGATAAGAGGTTATCGGGAATAGCTTGTGTAAAAGGTCTCCTCAGTAAAACATGTTCAATCTGGCGTCAGTCGGTTGATCTGTGCCACAAATACCACAGGGTTTTGACATCACAAAAGGCTAAAGTCGGGGGGGGGGGTCATGAAGTCAGCAGACGAACAATGGATTCACTGCGGTTCCATCTGGATTCATACTACACAGAGGACATGTCCTCTGTCTGACAGACAGCATTGTAGTCCTTCTAATGTAGGACATGTCCTCTGTCTGACAGACAGCGTTGTAGTCCTTCTAATGTAGGACATGTCCTCTGTCTGACAGAGTTGTAGTCCTTCTCCTAACGTAGGACATGTCCTCTGTCTGACAGACAGCGTTGTAGTCCTTCTAATGTAGGACATGTCCTCTGTCTGACAGAGTTGTAGTCCTTCTCCTAACATAGGACATGTCCTCTGTCTGACAGAGTTGTAGTCCTTCTCCTAACGTAGGACATGTCCTCTGTCTGACAGACAGCGTTGTAGTCCTTCTAATGTAGGACATGTCCTCTGTCTGACAGAGTTGTAGTCCTTCTCCTAACATAGGACATGTCCTCTGTCTGACAGAGTTGTAGTCCTTCTCCTAACGTAGGACATGTCCTCTGTCTGACAGACAGCGTTGTAGTCCTTCTAACGTAGGACATGTCCTCTGTCTGACAGAGTTGTAGTCCTTCTCCTAACGTAGGACATGTCCTCTGTCTGACAGAGTTGTCGGTCTTCTCCTAATGTAGGACATGTCCTCTGTCTGACAGAGTTGTAGGTCTTCTCCTAACATAGGACATGTCTTCTGTCTGACAGAGTTGTCGGTCTTTTCCTAATGTAGGACATGTGCTCTGTCTGAAAGAGTTGTAGGTCTTCTCTTAACGTAGGACATGTCCTCTGTCTGACAGAGTTGTAGGTCTTCTCCTAACGTAGGTCATGTCCTCTGTCTGACAGAGTTGTAGTCCTTCTCCTAACGTAGGACATGTCCTCTGTCTGACAGACAGCGTTGTAGTCCTTCTAATGTAGGACATGTCCTCTGTCTGACAGAGTTGTAGTCCTTCTCCTAACGTAGGACATGTCCTCTGTCTGACAGACAGCGTTGTAGTCCTTCTAATGTAGGACATGTCCTCTGTCTGACAGAGTTGTAGTCCTTCTCCTAACATAGGACATGTCCTCTGTCTGACAGAGTTGTAGTCCTTCTCCTAACGTAGGACATGTCCTCTGTCTGACAGACAGCGTTGTAGTCCTTCTAACGTAGGACATGTCCTCTGTCTGACAGAGTTGTAGTCCTTCTCCTAACGTAGGACATGTCCTCTGTCTGACAGAGTTGTCGGTCTTCTCCTAATGTAGGACATGTCCTCTGTCTGACAGAGTTGTAGGTCTTCTCCTAACATAGGACATGTCTTCTGTCTGACAGAGTTGTCGGTCTTTTCCTAATGTAGGACATGTCCTCTGTCTGAAAGAGTTGTAGGTCTTCTCCTAACGTAGGACATGTCCTCTGTCTGACAGAGTTGTAGGTCTTCTCCTAACGTAGGACATGTCCTCTGTCTGACAGAGTTGTAGTCCTTCTCCTAACGTAGGACATGTCCTCTGTCTGAAAGAGTTGTCATCTTTCTCCTAACGTAGGACATGTCCTCTGTCTGACAGACAGCGTTGTAGTCCTTCTAATGTAGGACATGTCCTCTGTCTGACAGAGTTGTAGGTCTTCTCCTAATGTAGGACATGTCCTCTGTCTGACAGAGTTGTAGTCCTCCTAACGAAGGACATGTCCTCTGTCTGACAGAGTTGTAGGTCTTCTCCTAACATAGGACATGTCCTCTGTCTGACAGACAGCGTTATAGTCCTTCTAATGTAGGACATGTCCTCTGTCTGACAGAGTTGTAGTCTTTCTCCTGACGTAGGACATGTCCTCTGTCTGACAGAGTTGTAGTCTTTCTCCTAACGTAGGACATGTCCTCTGTCTGACAGACAGCGTTGTAGTCCTTCTCCTAACGTAGGACATGTCCTCTGTCTGACAGACAGCGTTGTAGTCCTTTTCCTAACGTAGGACATGTCCTCTGTCTGACAGCGTTGTAGTCCTTTTCCTAACGTAGGACATGTCCTCTGTCTGACAGAGTTGTAGTCCTTCTCCTAACGTAGGACATGTCCTCTGTCTGACAGACAGCGTTGTAGTCCTTCTCCTAACGTAGGACATGTCCTCTGTCTGACAGCGTTGTAGTCCTTCTCCTAACGTAGGACATGTCCTCTGTCTGACAGAGTTGTAGTCCTTCTCCTAACATAGGACATGTCCTCTGTCTGACAGACAGCGTTGTAGTCCTTCTAATGTAGGACATGTCCTCTGTCTGACAGAGTTGTAGTCCTTCTAACATAGGACATGTCCTCTGACAGACAGCGTTGTAGTCCTTCTCCTAACGCCGTAGTACGCCTGTCACATGGAGCTAGTTCCTCGAACAAACAAGGGGTTGTCTGAGGACAGCTTGGGTGTCCTGGGGCGCTTTCCTTTCACAGTGTGGTGAGTATTACCCATAATGCACCTGCCAACAGAATAATGACACCGCAAAGCAATGCCGGGTAACACTCTTTATACTAAGTTTCTCTTATGCCTGTGTTGTTACGTGTTTATCCTATACCCACATATCAATACATCCTCACACAGTTCTGGTGACCCTATACCCACATATCAATACATCCACACACAGTTCTGGTGACCCTATACCCACATATCAATACATCCACACACAGTTCTGGTGAGAATATAAGGTTTAGTTCTGTTGACCCTATACCCACACCCTATACATCCACACACAGTTCTGGTATCAATACATCCACACACAGTTCTGGTGAGAACACAAGGTTTAGTTCTGTTGACCTTGTGGGCCCTGGTCTAAAGTAATGCACTGTATAGGGGAAAGAGGTGGTGGTATTTGGGACGTACTCGGCCATGTTAGTTTACTGTGATGATCATGCAGCAACCGGTAGCTAAATAAAGGTCACGTCAAGGTCATCCACTGATGCAACATGTCTTATCAGACAGGACTGCTAAGAGGAATGCTTAAAGGGACAATTCAACATCATAGCCATCCTCTCCAGCACCACTCCATCGTCAACATGTCATATCAGACAGGACTGCTAACAGGAATGCTTAAAGGGACAATTCAACATCATAGCCATCCTCTCCAGCACCACTCCATCGTCAACATATCTTATCAGACAGGACTGCTAAGAGGAATGCTTAAAGGGACAATTCAACATCATAGCCATCCTCTCCAGCACCACTCCATCGTCAACATATCTTATCAGACAGGACTGCTAAGAGGAATGCTTAAAGGGACAATTCAACATCATAGCCATCCTCTCCAGCACCACTCCATCGTCAACATATTTGAAAATGGCACGTTTCTATGTTTAGTAGTAAAAGAAAATGGAGGACGGTAGGTGTTTCCAATGACATCATAAACTAATTAGTAGACAATTAGTAGGTAATTAGTAGGTAATGCCTCCAAGGCAATTGGTTAAAATCACGTGATGCACACCGATGATATCATTGGAAACACATCTTCTAACTATTTTACTACAGAACATAGAAATGTGCAATTTTCACATATGTTGACGCATGGATGGTTCTGGAGATAATGACTATGATGTCGATGTTTTAATTTCCATTTAAGCAATTTGGAGGAATTCAGTTTAAACTGGCTACCTTTGAAAGGACATGGCATTAGAGAACAATCTGTCATGTCTGTGTTGAACTGTCGAGGCCCTCTGCTCCACTAGCAGCAAAAAGGAATAAAAGTGTCAGCATGCTTCAGTTCGGCTGAATCTTCACCCTGGAATGCTTTTCCAACAGTCTTGAAGGAGTTCCCACATATGCTGAGCACTTGTTGGCTGAATCTAGTCATACCGAATGAGTGTGCTAGCATACTCCCTTAAAAAGACCTTCAATTTAAAAATGATAAAAGAACGGCAATAGTACAGTTTGTTCATTTTGAGACGCCGTAGCCAGTATACACTTCCTCAAAATAGTCCGAATGAATCTAAGATAACTCAAGAAATCTGTTTTTTGCCGAAGGGATCTTAGTCACACAATTTTACATCTAACTAAGATGTTTGGTGCAGTGTTTTTCAATGAAAAAATGTGCATGAAAACAAGTCGTCTTATGTTGAATGACAACAAAGACTTTATTGAAGAATCCCTACCGTTGACCAATCACCGACCAAGGGGTGGAAACGTCAGACACCGAACTTAGGCTTACCTCCAGAAAACAAATGTGTGTGAACGAACAGCTGAAAAAACCCTGACCGAAGTCCAAAACTAACTAAAATGTCACTAAATGTTGTTATAATACAGTATATGCACGAACTCTACCCAACTGTTTTGGCACCCTATTCCCGATATACTGTACTACTTTTGACCAGGGACCTTAGGGTAGTGATCAAAAGCAGTGCACTATGTTTGGGAATAGGGTGCCATTTGGGACGTAACCTAAGTCAAGTCAAGTAAGTCATCTGTGTGTTGCCAAGCCAAGGCTTTAACCGTCACGATCAGATACGTTAGACAGACAACCCCACAGTGAGAATAACCACACAGGTCTGGTAGCTAATAGCTAGCTAAAACAGATCTGTGACAAGGCCAACACAGTTAGCCCTCCATACGCTTTGGATCAGAGGTTAGAATTATAACTGAAACCAGGAGTTTACGGTGGAAAGACAGGCCCTGGACAAAAGTAGTGCACTGAATAGGTGCCATACACTCCAGTATTATCCAGAGCAGTTTGACCAGACCTACACTCCAGTATTATCCAGAGCATTTTGATCAGACCTACTCTCCAGTATTACCCAGAACAGTTTGGAGGACCTACACTCCAGTATTATCCAGAACAGTTTGGAGGACCTACACTCCAGTATTATCCAGAACAGTTTGATCAGACCTACACTCCAGTATTACCCAGAACAGTTTGATCAGACCTACACTCCAGTATTACCCAGAGCAGTTTGACCAGACCTACACTCCAGTATTACCCAGAACAGTTTGATCAGACCTACACTCCAGTATTACCCAGAGCAGTTTGACCAGACCTACACTCCAGTATTACCCAGAACAGTTTGACCAGACCTACACTCCAGTATTATCCAGAACAGTTTGGAGGACCTACACTCCAGTATTATCCAGAACAGTTTGGAGGACCTACACTCCAGTATTATCCAGAGCAGTTTGGAGGACCTACACTCCAGTATTACCCAGAACAGTTTGGAGGACCTACACTCCAGTATTATCCAGAACAGTTTGGAGGACCTACACTCCAGTATTATCCAGAACAGTTTGGAGGACCTACACTCCAGTATTATCCAGAGCAGTTTGGCCAGACCTACACTCCAGTATTATCCAGAGCAGTTTGGAGGACCTACACTCCAGTATTATCCAGAGCAGTTTGGAGGACCTACACTCCAGTATTATCCAGAACAGTTTGGAGGACCTACACTCCAGTATTATCCAGAGCAGTTTGACCAGACCTACACTCCAGTATTATCCAGAGCAGTTTGGAGGACCTACACTCCAGTATTATCCAGAGCAGTTTGGAGGACCTACACTCCAGTATTACCCAGAACAGTTTGGAGGACCTACACTCCAGTATTACCCAGAGCAGTTTGGAGGACCTACACTCCAGTATTATCCAGAGCAGTTTGGAGGACCTACACTCCAGTATTATCCAGAACAGTTTGGAGGACCTACACTCCAGTATTACCCAGAACAGTTTGACCAGACCTACACTCCAGGATTATCCAGAACAGTTTGACCAGACCTACACTCCAGTATTATCCAGAGCAGTTTGGAGGACCTACACTCCAGTATTATCCAGAGCAGTTTGATCAGACCTACACTCCAGTATTATCCAGAGCAGTTTGGAGGACCTACACTCCAGTATTATCCAGAGCAGTTTGGAGGACCTACACTCCAGTATTATCCAGAACAGTTTGGAGGACCTACACTCCAGTATTATCCAGAGCAGTTTGGAGGACCTACACTCCAGTATTATCCAGAACAGTTTGGAGGACCTACACTCCAGTATTATCCAGAACAGTTTGGAGGACCTACACTCCAGTATTATCCAGAACAGTTTGGAGGACCTACACTCCAGTATTATCCAGAACAGTTTGGAGGACCTACACTCCAGTATTATCCAGAACAGTTTGGAGGACCTACACTCCAGTATTATCCAGAGCAGTTTGGAGGACCTACACTCCAGTATTACCCAGAACAGTTTGGAGGACCTACACTCCAGTATTACCCAGAGCAGTTTGGAGGACCTACACTCCAGTATTATCCAGAACAGTTTGGAGGACCTACACTCCAGTATTATCCAGAGCAGTTTGGAGGACCTACACTCCAGTATTACCCAGAACAGTTTGGAGGACCTACACTCCAGTATTACCCAGAGTTTGGAGGACAGTTTTTGGAGGACCTACACTCCAGTATTATCCAGAACAGTTTGGAGGACCTACACTCCAGTATTACCCAGAGCAGTTTGAAGGACCTACACTCCAGTATTACCCAGAACAGTTTGGAGGACCTACACTCCAGTATTACCCAGAACAGTTTGGAGGACCTACACTCCAGTATTATCCAGAGCAGTTTGGAGGAGCTACACTCCAGGATTATCCAGAGCAGTTTGGAGGACCTACACTCCAGGATTATCCAGAACAGTTTGGAGGACCTACACTCCAGTATTATCCAGAGCAGTTTGGAGGACCTACACTCCAGTATTATCCAGAACTGTTTGACCAGACCTACACTCCAGTATTATCCAGAGCAGTTTGACCAGACCTACACTCCAGTATTATCCAGAGCAGTTTGGAGGACCTACACTCCAGTATTATCCAGAGCAGTTTGGAGGACCTACACTCCAGTATTACCCAGAACAGTTTGGAGGACCTACACTCCAGTATTACCCAGAACAGTTTGGAGGACCTACACTCCAGTATTGCTGTATAACTATTCACGATGTAGTATATACAGCATAGTTGGTGCTGTTTACTTAGTAAATGTAAATGAAGGAACTTAATACACGCCTTGGGATAGTAGCTAATGCGGATACTGTCACTTTTAAAGTTCCTCACTGAGAATACTGTGTGTTTTGACGCGATGCTATGCAACATGATCTGACTCCAACCTATTAGTCTACAGGTCTCTCCACTTTGTCTGAGTTGGACTGAGTGCAGAAACATATGTAAATGGGTTTCACGCTGAGCTCTAGCACTCTGTGAACAGCATTAGCCTTACAGCCGTAGGGCTACAGTACATACACAAGGCCTCCACACCATCCTTTTAAAGAAGGAGAACACAAAAGGGTCTTTGTGTACCCCCACCGCCCCCCCTCCAACCCCTCCTCCCCCCAGGACTTACCTGAACATAGTCCACACTCCTCCCCAGGGCTTTGAAGGCTGTGTACATTACTTCCCTCTTGCCTCCCCACTTCTGCATGATGCAGACACATTTATTATTGAGCACGAGGCGCGAGATGGCCTGCAGGCTCTCAGCGTACATCTCGTCCGTCTCCTCAGATCCCCGGTGGTGGTAGTTGTTTTTCCAGACGTACGTGGTGGCTTTATCCCACCCCATGATCTCCCGGAAGATCTCCATCATGTATTTGTCGTCCTCGTTATTCCCGTCGATCACCATGATGACCTTGATGCCCGGGTAGGTCAACCTCTTGACCGATACCAAGCACTTCCTCAGGTAGGCCGGGTCCTCCTGATAGGCTGCAATGCACAGGGCCAGTGATTTGGTGAGTTTGATGGGCGTCTCCATGGATCTCCTCATGTTCCGGTGTTCTAGGACAGCAAACAGGCTCTGGATGATGAGGTGGATGACCAGGATGGCCCCGTACAGCCCGAAGGACAAGTGGTTTCGTGCCGTGGTGAAAAACTGGTAGCCCATTATGTAGGCGGTAGAGATCCCCACGAGGAGCGAGACTCCAAACATTGTTGTCCCGAAAATTCTTAGGTAGGTGAGAGCTTTGTCACATTTCATCTGGAAAAGCAAACAAGAACAGAATCACTGTCAATGTCAAATGAGATGACAGTAGAGACATACAGTGGGATCAATAATGAGATGACAGTAGTGACACTGGGAGGACATTGATATGGTAATTACGAAATTAACACAGCTTCAGATATTAATTGGTCAACTTGTTAGAGATATACAGAAGACATATTGATGATAATGATGATATATGTACCTAATAATCACCAAAATGATGATAAATGTACCTAATAATCATCATTACGATGCGTCACTGTAAAAGCTCTTCCTTAACTCTACACTGTCACCATAGCAACAGACTTCATGTTTCACAACAACAACAAAAACGGGTTCAGATAGACTGTAAACAGACTCCTCCCATCTCTCTCTCCCTACATCCCCCCCCCCCAAAATCCCCCTCTAAATGTCAGATGGTTCTCTATGGCCGATTGTTCCAAGTCTCTGTATTAATGCTGCATCCCATCTGCTGGGCAGACGTACGAGTCGAGCGAGAGAGCGAGCACCACCCTCTGACATCATCTGTTTATATCTCCGTGGGAAGACAAGAGCAGGGAAATGTAAAACGCTGCCTCTCCACTAAAGACCCTTCTGTCACATTGAACAATATGGTGGTACATTTTATCAGTTGAGACAGGAGGAGGTTGGCACCTTTTGTTTAAGGCTTAGACATGTGATAGTTTAAGTGACACTTCAAGGTGTCTAATGCTGTTGAAAAGCAATGCAACACTATCACGACTTGTTTTATTTGAATGCCAGTTTTTTGGGTCTCCACTAAAGACCCTTCTGTCACAGTGAAGCAGGTAGTAGTGCATCTTGTTACTTTGTTTTATTTAAAGATCTTGGATCTATCATAAGTGACACTTTGATGTGTCCAATGCTGCCTGCATGGGTCTGTCCAGTAACACTAAAGACCCATCTGTCACAATGGAGAACAAAGTGGTACTTCTTGGTCAAGTAAAGGCTGAGCTTGTCTTGGTAGACTACATTAATGGCTGTGGTCGTCTTGGTAGACTACATTAAAGACTGAGGTTGCCTTGGTAGACTACATTAAAGACTGTGGTCGTCTTGGTAGACTACATTAAAGGGTGAGGTCGTCTTGGTAGACTACATTAAAGGCTGAGGTTGTCTTGGTAGACTACAGTAAAGGCTGAGGTTGTCTTGGTAGACTACATTAAAGTCTGAGGTCGTCTTGGTAGACTACAGTAAAGGCTGAGGTCGTCTTGGTAGACTACATTAAAGGCTGAGGTCGTCTTGGTAGACTACATTAAAGGCTGAGGTTGTCTTGGTAGACTACAGTAAAGGCTGAGGTCATCTTGGTAGACTACAGTAAAGGCTGAGGTCGTCTTGGTAGACTACATTAAAGGCTGAGGTCGTCTTGGTAGACTACATTAAAGACTGAGTGCGTCTTGGTAGACTACATTAAAGACTGAGGTCGTCTTGGTAGACTACATTAAAGACTGAGTGCGTCTTGCTAGACTACATTAAAGGGTGAGGTCGTCTTGGTAGACTACAGTAAAGACTGAGGTCGTCTTGGTAGACTACAGTAAAGGCTGAGGGCGTCTTGGTAGACTACAGTAAAGGCTGAGGTCGTCTTGGTAGACTACATTAAAGGATGAGGTCGTCTTGGTAGACTACAGTAAAGGCTGAGGGCGTCTTGGTGGACAAAATTAAAGACTGAGGTTGTCTTGGTAGACTACATTAAAGACTGAGTGCGTCTTGCTAGACTACATTAAAGGATGAGGTCGTCAGGGAAGACTACAGTAAAGGATGAGGTCGTCTTGGTAGACTACAGTAAAGGCTGAGGGCGTCTTGCTAGACTACATTAAAGGGTGAGGTCGTCTTGGTAGACTACATTAAAGGGTGAGGTCGTCTTGGTAGACTACATTAAAGACTGAGGTCGTCTTGGTAGACTACATTAAAGGCTGAGGTCGTCTACATACTGGTCTGAAACTCGATCCCCTACATACTGGTCTGAAAGTAGATCCCCTACATACTGGTCTGAAACTCGATCCCCTACATACTGGTCTGAAACTCGATCCCCTACATACTGGTCTGAAACTAGGTCCCCTACATACTGGTCTGAAACTAGATCCCCTACATACTGGTCTGAAACTAGATCCCCTACATACTGGTCTGAAACTAGATCCCCTACATACTGGTCTGAAACTAGATCCCCTACATACTGGTCTGAAACTAGATCCCTACATACTGGTCTGAAACTAGATCCCCTACATACTGGTCTGAAACTAGATCCCCTACATACTGGTCTGAAACTAGATAGATCTACATACTGGTCTGAAACTAGATCCCCTACATACTGGTCTGAAACTAGATCCCCTACATACTGGTCTGAAACTAGATCCCCTACATACTGGTCTGAAACTAGATCCCCTACATACTGGTCTGAAACTAGATCCCCTACATACTGGTCTGAAACTAGATCCCCTACATACTGGTCTGAAACTAGATCCCCTACATACTGGTCTGAAACTAGATCCCCATACTGGTCTGAAACTATACATGGTCTGAAACTAGATCCCCTACATACTGGTCTGAAACTAGATCCCCTACATACTGGTCTGAAACTAGATCCCCTACATACTGGTCTGAAACTAGATCCCCTACATACTGGTCTGAAACTCGATCCCCTACATACTGGTCTGAAACTCGATCCCCTACATACTGGTCTGAAACTAGGTCCCCTACATACTGGTCTGAAACTAGATCCCCTACATTCTGGTCTGAAACTAGATCCCCTACATACTGGTCTGAAACTAGATCCCCTACATACTGGTCTGAAACTCGATCCCTACATACTGGTCTGAAACTAGGTCCCCTAACTAGATCCCCTACATACTGGTCTGAAACTAGATCCCCTACATACTGGTCTGAAACTAGATCCCCTACATACTGGTCTGAAACTAGATCCCCTACATACTGGTCTGAAACTAGATCCCCTACATACTGGTCTGAAACTAGATCCCCTACATCCTGGTCTGGGGAGGTTCTCTTCTGCACTGTTCAACCAATCCAGTAAATGTGGAGGAGGAGTTAAGATGGAGTGTCTCCTTGTTAACATCCAAAAGTGGAAGACACATGAAGTCTTTCCATTTCCAAGGACTCTTTCCATTTCCCCTGAAAACTGGAACATCCGTTTGTTGGGGACTCAGCAGAGGCTCCTCTCCATGAAAGACCTCTCTGTCTGTCACAGTGAAGAAGACGCTGGTACATCGTGGTTAAAGTCTTGGATATGTGATATGTGATTGCATAAGTGACACCTTGAAGTGTTTCGGTGCTGTTGTGAAGCAAAGAAACCCTGATACGCCTTGTGTCTAGACTGTAGTTTGGTTTCTTTTTGTTAAATCAGCCACCTCCTTGGCATCAAATAAGGCCTGGATCACTTGATACAGGATGAAAAGTGGATGTAATCAGTGTGTAAGGCGAGCTGAGTGCTGAACTGGCATGTTTCTGGACTTGAAGCGTCATCACATTTACAAGACCTCTGTCTCCATTCCCCTCCATATGGTCCAAGTCCCCACCCCTTGGCCAACTGGTTAACCTAACGCATTGGTGTTACCATCTGTAGTGTTAAACCAGTACAAAGAGTGTCCCAACCCTAAAATCTTTATTTTCAAGTCTCACTGTTGTAGGCTACATTTTGTGTGAACTGTGAACATAAACCCCCTCATTCAGATGGTGCTAAAACAGCCTAGATAACTAAACCCTGCGGGCCAGATGCAGAAGGATTAACCACTAATGTGTGTGTGAAGTGACGTTTTGCCCCCCACCCCCTCCCTCCTCCTCCCCTTAACCCCCTTGTACTTTCAGACACTATGTACGTAGATCTAAACCTTGGTTTGATGGTGATAATGATGTGTTTTTCTGTGTGCCAAACACCAGATATTGTTGTTGATGGGGGCCGGGGAGGGGGGGGTGCTCATTTTGAAGTGGGCTGCTCATTTGACGGCTACTTGGAGCAGGCCTTTGCCGAGAAGCTGCTTAAGCACCAGTCCCTCGTGGCACGCTGGGACAGACTCGGGTAGAGCCTCCAGATTGTGGGCCTGACGAAAACTAGCACAAAGAAATTGGCTAGGTACTGCTCTGTTTCAGCTGTCGTGGACTGTTTGGAGAAGGAGGTGCTTTCTGTACCCTTGAGTGCCATGTATACAGGGACCTTTGAAATGTTTGAATTGAATGGTGGATGTAAATAAAATGTACTTGGTAGATGTAAATAAAGTATTTCAAATGTGTGTGTGTGTGTGTGTGCACGTGTGTGTGTGTGCATGTGTGTGCGTGTGTGTGTGCGCGTGTGTGTGCACGTGTGTGTGCATGTGTGTGTGTGTGCATGTGTGTGTGTGTGTATGCACGTGTGTGTGTGCATGTGTGTGTATGTGTGCACGTGTGCGACATTGAGGGTGTCATCAGCGTATTGAGATGATGTCACCTCACAGTTGCACAAGGCCCTGTGTGTGTTGTCCCTGGGCTGTTTGCCGGTGGGTTAGCTTGAACACTTGCAGACTGACAAAATGGCACCCTGTACAGTGCACTACTTTTGACCAGAGCCATATGGGCCCTTGTTTAAAAGTAGTGCACTAAATAGGGAATAGTGTGCCATTTGCAACGTGGACTGACTGACGCACTGTGTTGGCTGGGGCTGGGTCTGGGCCTGGGTCTGGGTGGGAAACTCCCTTTGCCTGAGATAACACCGCCAATGATCTCAATTGATAGTGAGTAAGGCTGAGGAAGTGATGGGGGATGTTGGAGAGTGAAGGCTGAGTTAGTGATGGTGGATGTTGGAGAGGGAAGGCTGAGTTAGTGATGGGGGATGTTGGTGAAGGCTGAGTAAGTGAAGGGGGATGTTGGAGAGTGAAGGCTGAGTTAGTGAAGGGGGATGTTGGTGAAGGCTGAGTTAGTGATGGGGGATGTTGGAGAGTGAACGCTGAAGTTAGTGATGGGGGATGTTGGAGAGTGAAGGCTGAGTTAGTGAAGAGGGATGTTAGAGAGTGAAGGCTGAGTTAGTGATGGGGGATGTAGGAGAGGGAAGGCTGAGTTAGTGATGGGGGATGTTAGAGAGTGAAGGCTGAGTTAGTGATGGGGGATGTTAGAGAGTGAAGGCTGAGTTAGTGATGGGGGATGTTAGAGAGTGAAGGCTGAGTTAGTGATGGGGGATGTTGTAGAGTGAAGGTTGAGTTAGTGATGGGGGATGTTGGAGAGTGAAGGCTGAGTTAGTGAAGAGGGATGTTAGAGAGTGAAGGCTGAGTTAGTGATGGGGGATGTAGGAGAGGGAAGGCTGAGTTAGTGAAGAGGGATGTTAGAGAGTGAAGGCTGAGTTAGTGATGGGGGATGTTAGAGAGTGAAGACTGAGTTAGTGATGGGGGATGTTAGAGAGTGAAGGCTGAGTTAGTTATGGGGGATGTTAGAGAGTGAAGGCTGAGTTAGTTATGGGGGATGTTAGAGAGTGAAGGCTGAGTTAGTGATGGGGGATGTTAGAGAGTGAAGGCTGAGTTAGTGATGGGGGATGTTAGAGAGTGAAGGCTGAGTTAGTGATGGGGGATGTTAGAGAGTGAAGGCTGAGTAAGTGAAGGTGGATGTTGGAGAGTGAAAGTAACCAATAAAAACCTTGTGGCTGCAGCCAACTGCAAATCTAACACGTCATGTTGTACCGTACTATAACTACAGCTGAGGTAGCGTGAGAGAGAGAGAGAGAGTGTGTGTGTGTGTGCGTGCGTGCGTCAGCTACCATGTCGGCATGGTAGCTGACATGTAAAGACTTCATATTTACACCTGTTGTCTGACTACATGTCTGAGAATCCAACATGAAGACCATTAGTTTGATTCTGCTGGAGCTGGCCCTGTTCCAGGAGGGGTATAAAGGCTAGGCGGACACAGGGAGGGGTTCCTGTGCTGAGCTGGATAGACTCAACGGAGAGTTGAATCGTGGTCAGCGGGGAAAACCTCAACTCTAAGGCTTTTACAGTTTAGATGAAATACAACACTGCGGCCAGAGCAGAGCTGAGCATTAGCTGAAACTGGGCCAAGAGGACTTGAAGTCTGTTCTGTGCAACAACTGAAATATAATCGTGGCAATGACTGGAGTCAATGGACTTTACAGCTCTAAAATTAATACCTGCTGTAGTAAAAAACACTTAATTAATGTAGTGGTCTACCGCCACGGAGGTGCAGTTCACACCTGGTCAGTGACACCAATCCCCTGTATAGTGCACTACTTTTTTACCAGAGCCCTGCAGGCCACAGCTGTATGAAGTGCACTTTAATAACCCTTGTCTTGGTAACACTTGTCTTGCTAACAGTTGTCTTGGTAACACTTGTCTTGCTAACAGTTGTCTTGGTAATAGTTGTCTTGGTAACACTTGTCTTGCTAACAGTTGTCTTGGTAACACTTGTCTTGCTAACAGTTGTCTTGCTAACACGTGTCTTGCTAACACTTGTCTTGCTAACACTTGTCTTGCTAACACGTGTCTTGCTAACAGTTGTCTTGCTAACACGTGTCTTGCTAACAGTTGTCTTGCTAACACTTGTCTTGCTAACAGTTGTCTTGGTAACACTTGTCTTGCTAACAGTTGTCTTGCTAACACGTGTCTTGCTAACAGTTGTCTTGCTAACACTTGTCTTGCTAACACGTGTCTTGCTAACAGTTGTCTTGCTAACACGTGTCTTGCTAACAGTTGTCTTGCTAACACTTGTCTTGGTAATAGTTGTCTTGGTAACACTTGTCTTGCTAACAGTTGTCTTGGTAACACTTGTCTTGCTAACAGTTGTCTTGCTAACACGTGTCTTGCTAACACTTGTCTTGCTAACACTTGTCTTGCTAAACCTTGTCTTCGTAACACTTGTCTTGCTAAACCTTGTCTTGCTAACACGTGTCTTGCTAACACTTGTCTTGCTAACACTTGTCTTGCTAAACGTTGTCTTGCTAAACGTTGTCTTGCTAACACTTGTCTTGCTAACAGCAGTCTTGCAAACACTTGTCTTGGTAACAGTTGTCTTGGTAACAGTTGTCTTGCAAACACTTGTCTTGCTAACACGTGTCTTGCTAAACGTTGTCTTGCTAACACTTGTCTTCGTAACACTTGTCTTGCTAACAGCAGTCTTGCAAACCCTTGTCTTGGTAACACTTGTCTTGATAGTACTTGTCTTGGTAACAGTTGTCTTACTAACACTTGTCTTGCTAACACTTGTCTTGCTAACAGCAGTCTTGCTAACACTTGTCTTGCTAACAGCAGACTTGCTAACACTTGTCTTGCTAACAGCAGTCTTGCTAACACTTGTCTTGGTAACAGTTGCTTGCTAAACGTTGTCTTAATAACCCTTGTCTTGGTAACAGGTGTCTTGGTAACAGTTGCCTTGCTAACAGTATGTGTAGAAGGAGGATGAAAGGATAGAAGAGGGTTGTTGAATGAAAAAACAAGACATTGAATTGACATTCTCAGGTGTATGGTGAGGTGGAACTTCATGTGTGGAATAATCAATCAATCAATCAATCAAATGGTTTACCATCACCATGAATATATGGCTTCAATGGCTCTTACACCTTACAGCATGTACAGAAGGGGGAAATGTATCTGGATAGAAGGGGGTTATTGATGGAAAAAAATCAGTTGGTGTCCTGTATTTAATACATGTTAAAGTGATGTCCTTGTGTTGCTGGATGGGATTTAGCGTAGCACTTACAGACTGCATGCTGAAGTGGAACATCATGTGTAGTCATGAAGACCAGTAAAGTTAGATCCCCATTCCATTATTTATAGTTTCATAACGCATTTGTGTTAATGCTAATACAGTAACGGTACTATATTACAGTACTGTAGTTCAAGACGACAGAGATTCCACTTCATGTCTGAGAGGCACAGCTGCAGTGAAATGAAGACGGTCCTCAATACTGCCATTATAAATGTCAGGAAACACATGCCTCATTTTTTTTTTTATTTCACCTTTATTTAACCAGGTAGGCTAGTTGAGAACAAGTTCTCATTTACAACTGCGACCTGGCCAAGATAAAGCATAGCAGTGTGAACAGACAACACAGAGTTACACATGGAGTAAACAATTAACAAGTCAATAACACAGTAGAAAAAAAGGGGAGTCTGTATACAATGTGTGCAAAAGGCATGAGGAGGTAGGCGAATAATTACAATATTGCAGATTAACACTGGATTGATAAATGATCATGTACAGGTAGAGATATTGGTGTGCAAAAGAGCAGAAAAGTAAATAAATAAAAACTGTGGGGATGAGGTAGGTGAAAATGGGTGGGCTATTTACCAATAGATTATGTACTTGCTAACACTTGTCTTTCTCATGACGACTTTTCTATAGCAGATTACAAGACAGGAGCGGAATGACCAGGGATCCTTGTACAAGATGTTAATTATATATACAACACTGTACTATCTCAAAGCTTGCTGCTTCTGTAGTTAGTAACTTGAAGTTCTTGCTTGCTTCTGTAGTTAGTAACTTGTAGTTCTTGCTTGCTTCTGAAGTTAGCTACTTGTAATTCTTGCTTGCTTCTATAGTTAGCTACTTGTAGTTCTTGCTTGCTTCCATAGTTAGCTACTTGTAGTTCTTGCTTGCTTCTGAAGTTAGCTACTTGTAGTTCTTGCTTGCCTCTGAAGTCAGCTACTTGTAGTTCTTGCTTGCCTCTGAAGTTAGCTACTTGTAGTTCTTGCTAGGCTTGCTTCTGTAGTTAGCTACTTGTAGTTAGCTACTTGTAGTTCTTGCTAGGCTTGCTTATGTAGTTAGCTACTTGTAGTTTTTGCTTTCTTCTGAAGTTAGCTACTTGTAGTTCTTGCTTGCCTCTGAAGTTAGCTACTTGTAGTTCTTGCTAGGCTTGCTTCTGTAGTTAGCTACTTGTAGTTCTATCTAGGCTTGCTACTGTAGTTAGTTCAGATCAAACCTTCTCTTGAACTGGACTTATAAGCAAACTCAATGAACAAATGTCACTGAGGTTCTGAGGTTCGGGAACGTGATTAAGAGACAACTAGTAATGTGTCAAAAGGGTGTGTGTGTGTGTGTGTGTGAAGTGACGCCCCCCCCCCCCCCCCCCCCCCCCCTTAACCCTCTTGTAGTTCCGGAACCCTATGTAGATGTACAGCCTTTCCCTGTGGCTGCAATATTCTCCCTGGTGGGGGAATCATGTTGTCATTAAGTGTTCCATCATTAAATGGAACACCCTACTCCTCTTCCTCTCCTGATTGGAATCAGCTGTAGTAGTTACCGTACAACACAGTCTTCCCTCATACAACTCCCTCTCTCTTTCTGGATGGGTTGAACCTCAGCAAGAGGAGGAGACTGTGTGTGATGTTGAAGTTGGGCGGTGGTGGCGCCTTGCCAACCTTGGCTCCTGGATGCTTTCCTGATTCAGCTAGCTCTCTGACTCATCCATCACATCTCTCTGTCCCTCCCTCCTTCCTGTCTGGTCCGGTCAGTGATCCTCCACCACTACTACTTATCGTTGCTCCAGCTCCCTGACTTTCTGCTACTCACCTCCTCTTTATGCTTCCCTCCTTCCCTCGCTCCTAGCTTCCCTTCTTCCCTCCATCCCAGCTTCCCTCCTTCCCAGCTTCCCTCCCTCCCAGTTTTCCTCCTTCCCTCTTTCCCAGTTTCCTTCCTTCCCTGCCTCCCAGCTTTCCCGCTTCCCTGCCTACCTGCTTCCCAGCCTGCAGTGTTTAAGCATGACTGTCAAGGCCCTGACTGGGAGCATTAATACGGAACAGGCGTGGAATGCTTCCTGTGTAAATACACTAACTAACTCATTAGTGGATAGTCCTACAGAACTCTTCCTCTGTAAATACACAAACCACCTCATTGGTGGATAGTCCTACAGAACTCTTCCTCTGTAAATACACAAACCACCTCATTGGTGGATAGTCCTACAGAACTCTTCCTCTGTAAATACACAAACCACCTCATTGGTGGATAGTCCTACAGAACTCTTCCTCTGTAAATACACAAACCACCTCATTGGTGGATAGTCCTACAGAACTCTTCCTCTGTAAATACACAAACCACCTCATTGGTGGATAGTCCTACAGAACTCTTCCTCTGTAAATACACAAACCACCTCATTGGTGGATAGTCCTACAGAACTCTTCCTCTGTAAATACACTAACTAACTCATTAGTGGATAGTCCTACAGAACTCTTCCTCTGTAAATACACAAACCACGTCATTGGTGGATAATCCTACAGAACTCTTCCTCTGTAAATACACAAACCACCTCATTGGTGGATAGTCCTACAGAACTCTTCCTCTGTAAATACACAAACCACGTCATTGGTGGATAGTCCTACAGAACTCTTCCTCTGTAAATACACAAACCACCTCATTGGTGGATAGTCCTACAGAACTCTTCCTCTGTAAATACACAAACCACCTCATTGGTGGATAGTCCTACAGAACTCTTCCTCTGTAAATACACAAACCACCTCATTGGTGGATAGTCCTACAGAACTCTTCCTCTGTAAATACACTAACTAACTCATTAGTGGATAGTCCTACAGAACTCTTCCTCTGTAAATACACAAACCACGTCATTGGTGGATAATCCTACAGAACTCTTCCTCTGTAAATACACAAACCACCTCATTGGTGGATAGTCCTACAGAACTCTTCCTCTGTAAATACACAAACCACGTCATTGGTGGATAGTCCTACAGAACTCTTCCTCTGTAAATACACAAACCACCTCATTGGTGGATAGTCCTACAGAACTCTTCCTCTGTAAATACACAAACCACCTCATTGGTAGATATAACCTTCAGAGATCTTGATTGCACACTGAATATAGTGTAGGTGGGATTAGATAGGAAGAGTACGTCAACTAGAAATGGGATAAATGGTAGTCTGAAATGCAGACATAAACAATGCATTAGTTTGTGTGTGTTGCCATCTCTCTGTGTAAGTTGTTGAGCAATGACCAACACGTAGACACAGGCATGCTGAGTCATGACTTTCCTCATAGTAAGTAAGAGTAAGTAACCTTGTCTGAGCCAGAACGGACAAACAACTTTCCTCACAGGCAGCAGGCTTATTGTGACAAAGTTATTGTTAAACTATAAATGTGTACTGGTCCGGTAGATCAGGGATTCCCCAACTTGGTCCTGGAGCCCCCCTTAGGTGCACGTTTAGTTTTTCCCCCCAAGCACTACACACCTGATTCAAAGGGTTGATTATTTAAATTGGTTGTGTAGCGCTAAGGGAAAAACGCACACAGGGGGGGACTGAGTCTGTGAAACCTTGCGGTAGATGACAGTAGTCTTAACTAGATGACTGGAGGTTTCAGTTTGAAGACAGTATTGCCATTGTGACATTCTATGTAGTCATGTTCAACCATTTAATAACAATGTCATAACTGTGGCTGAGGAAGTAGATAAAAGCTGGGTATCTGACCTGTAATGCCTGCCATCTGTCATAACAATGTTGACCATATAGTGACATATATCAAAAGGGGTGTCGGCCCACAGGTTTATGTCGTGGCTGTGTTAAACCTAGAATTCTTAGTTGCTACATTCATTTTTGGACGTATTAATGAATTAATTTAAAAAACAGAGGCGGGTAGCTGCTTTGTTATTGTTTCAACTGAGGATTCCAGCTTTAAGCATCTCCATATATGTTGAGTTGAGGACTCCCACCTCTCAACAGGAGTCTTCATGCGGTTATAATGAATGACAGCATGTACCCTTGCAGTCATGTGGTTTTGTTTTCACACAGTTTAAAGCATGTATTTGATCATTTACAGTCATATCCCACTGGACACACACTGGTTGAAACAACATTGTTTCCACGTCATTTTAATTAAATTATGTTGAACCAACGTGGAATTAAATTACGTTAAACTAACGTGGAATAGACGTTGAATTGACATCTGTGCCCAGTGGGATATTTTACTTTCAGAAATGAAAATAGTCTACTGTATACTGTAGGTGTACATCTTTGAAAAAATATATAATCCCTACACAACAGATGAGATGTGATTATCTCCATAAAGTATAGGCTTATCATGAATAAACTGCTATGGAATCAAGTCAACTCAAAACCACGAGCTAAATAAACTGCTGTGGAATCAAGTTAACTCAAACCCACTAGCTAAATAAACTGCTGTGGAATCAAGTTAACTCAAAACCACTAGCTAAATAAACTGCTGTGGAATCAAGTTAACTCAAAACCACTAGCTAAATAAACTGCTATGGAATCAAGTTAACTCAAAACCACTAGCTCCATAAACTGCTGTGGAATCAAGTTAACTCAAACCCACTAGCTACATAAACTGCTATGGAATCAAGTCAACTCAAAACCACGAGCTACATAAACTGCTGTGGAATCAAGTCAACTCAAAACCACTAGCTAAATAAACTGCTGTGGAATCAAGTTAACTCAAAACCACGAGCTAAATTAACTGCTATGGAATGAATGGTGGGCTGCTATTTATGTGTTTCGAACACCGCGCGCATCCACGCGGAGGGTATATAAAACGCCTGAGCGGGAAAGGAAGGAAGTTCGAAGATTGTTGTGTCCTTGAATAAGGAGGGAACTTCACCCTAATTTGCTCCAGTACTACTGTGGCTGACCGTGTAAAACACCATATTTCACTGCATCTGACCTGCGTATATGACAATAAATAAAAAATAAATATAAAATACTGTATCCATGGAAAAAACGACATTTCGAACCTACTGAGCGTGCTCTGAAGGAAACCCAATAGCTGCCTTGTCATTGGCTCAAGCACCCCTGCGATTCGAATGACGTATGAGACCGTGACGTCGATATATGTTTTATTCTAACGGTACAATAAATTATTTGGACAGTGATTATGTCCATCCTCGATGGAGTACCGTGTGAATCCAGTTTACGTTATGGTGTAGATTTGTTTTATCCCCGTAGGCAGCAGGGAATAATAAAGAACTACCTTGTTTCGACTTTATAGTTCCACTATTTCATTTATCCATTCATTTATTGGCTGAGATTAATGCAATACTAATGTCTATAAAATAAAACAAACTCGTAACCAAACCACACATCAACATGTCTACAGGACTGTTCTGTATGGGGTATATCCTACCATATTCCAAACATATGCCATAGTACTTTAATATAACAAACATTAAATACTTTCCACACCCTGACAGATACAGCATCACGATTCATTGATGTGGATTAAACCATGACTTGGCAACTACCGAACAATCATGACATGTCAATTAACTGTAGTTGCCAAGTTTCATCCAAAGCTCCATTCATTGAATTCAAATTATTTAAAATGAAAATGTCAAATAAAATAAAAATATATGTTCTCATAATGAAATAAAAACAGCTAGTTAGTTGATAACAAAGTTGTCAAAGTGAATAATATAGATGTGATGGGCATACCTTGAAGCAGCTGTGTGTGGCTGTGCCGTTTCTTTAAATGGATGCAGTCAGCATAGGCTCGGTTAGCAGCGTTCAACTTGGAGAAAACTTCTCAGCAACGTATCTTCTTGAGTCACCTTTGCAGAAACACTCATGAAGCTTCTTAAAATGTCTCTTCATAAAGAAAAAAGTTTGTGCAATTTTCCAATTCTCCTTGCTGTGAACGGTTGAAAACATTCATTCAAGTATTGTATTTTTTTTTTTTTTTTAACTTCTCTCTTTGCATACATTAATTATATAATGTATACATTTAAAATGTATACAAATCATCTTGTTAGTCAACTTTGGCATAAGTGTAATATATACAACGAATAAAAGAAATAAACAAAATAAAGAAAAAAGAAAAAAATTGTAATTCAACAGTAGTCAATGTTGGTGAGAAGAGCTGTAGGTAATACAGGTTAAAGTCATGAACTGCCCAACCACGCTACTTTTACTGCTTCTTCAGCGTCTAATTCCTTCCAGACGTCCTGGGTTTATGCTTCCTGCACGTAGCTCCTTACATTTCAAAAGACTCTTAACCAGGGAGAGTTTTTGGACTTGTTTTAATAAGGGGGGAAGGTTTGGGGATGAGGAGGAGCAACATATTGAGGAGAGAGAGAGAAAAAAGAGTTGATGCCCACAAGTAAGTACCCCATTCAAACTTCTGAGACGTGGACCCGGGGATGGAGACGTGCCTTAGGCTAATTACCCTGAATGTCCCTGGGGGAATACATGCAGAGAGATTGCATTCGATTTTGAATACGTGCTATATGCTTTCGAAATCTGCAAATAGTTTCTTTGCTACTTTGTATGGGGGTTTTCCATGACAATGTCAGAGTATTGCCTACAGGTAAAACACATAATCCTTTAGCAAAACAAAACAAAAAAACACTGCATTTAGTCGTTGTTATACTAGCTCGAAATAATAACTATTATTCTTGCAATATAACTTGAAATATTTTCCTGCTATCTTTTCTGTGCCCGTAAAGACCGTAATTATCCATCTGGTATTTGTCTACCATCCATCAGTAGGAGCGCAGTACAAGCATTGGCCAGCAGGGAGCGCCATATAATTCTAAACCAGTACGAGAGCCCCTGCCATGGAATAGTCTACTGCGGAGTCATGTAATAAGATCTAAATATATGACTCTGGTCTACTGTAAGATGCACAGTCATTGGACAAGGCACATTCCTCCACCTTGTGATGGAATTCAAATAGGTGTAAAAATGACAATATCAGTCGTTCTAAAAGCTAATCAAATGGCTAGCCACAGTATTTGCATTGTCCCCCCCCCCCACCCCACCCTTTGCACTGCTGCTATTCTCAGTTTATTATCTATGCATAGTCACCTTAACTCTACCTACATGTACATATTACCTCAATTACCTTGACTAACCGGAGCCCCCGCACATTGACTCCGTACCGGTATCCCCTGTATATAGCCTCGCTATTGTTATTTTACTGCTGCTCTTTAATGATTTGTGACTTTTATTTCTTATTTTTAATTATCTATTTTTTTTTACCTAACATGTATTTTTCTTAAAACTGCAATGTTGGTTAAGGGCTTGTAAGTAAGCATTTCACTGTAAGGTCTACACCTGTTGTAATCGGCGCATGTGACAAATACTATTTGATGTGATTCATTAGCTCATGTTTTCAACAGAGAAAAAGTGGTTTCATCTACCGTCCCAAGAGCTTTGTATGTTATCATTATTGAATGTGACAGAAATTCCTAATTAAAAGTCACTTGGCTGAAATTCCAAACATAATATATAAGATGAAAATAATATTGGTCGCTCACATTTCTTCTTATTATAATCCCTGAGTTGAACACGAACAGTTGGATGGAATGACATGTCATTGAAATACCCCATACAGCTGTGTGTGTTTATTTGTTCTGTATAAAACACATTCCTGTCAAGCTCAAATGACTTTCTCTGCCAGGGAGGGACATTGTCATGGCCTGTTTACAGGGGGCCAAATATGAGTACCCTTATTTCTCCTGTCTATGTTGCCCAGACACTATATTGATTTAAACAAGGATACCCAATTACTTTTACCTCCCCCATGCACACGGATACACACACAAACACACACACACACACAATCATTCACCATCAGTGCTGCAGTCAGAACAACCACCTTGGATGGAGAGAGACAGAGACAGAGAGACAGACAGAGAGCGAGAGAGAGACAGAGAGACACAGAGACACAGAGAGACACAGAGACAGAGAGAGAGAGAGAGAGACAGAGAGAGAGAGAGAGACAGAGAGAGACAGAGAGACAGAGAGCCAGAGAGAGAGACAGAGAGAGACAGAGAGATAGAGAGACAGAGAGCCAGAGAGAGAGACAGAGAGAGAGACAGCGAGAGAGACAGAGACACATAGACAGAGAGAGACAGAGAGAGAGACACAGAGCCAGAGAGAGAGACAAAGAGAGAGACAGAGAACATGAAGGGTTCTATGCTATTCCATCAGCCCAGAGAAGTGCTGAGGGCTGGGGAGTGATGAATTCAGGCCTTCACTGGTTTTCTTAGGATACGTCCCAAATGGCACACTATTCCCTATACAGTTCACTACTTTGATCAAAGCCCTATGGGATTCCCTATGGGCTATGGTCAAAAGTAGTTCAGTAAATAGGTAATAGGGTGTCATTTGGAACGCTGGCTCTCCCTGACTTTGATGAACAGCAACCATATGTTTCCCAACTGAGGATGCCCAGAGCAGAAGCAATGGCAGCAGGCTAGGACACAAACCATGTATTGTTTTAAGGCCTAGTCAGTCTCGCCAACCAAGCACCAATCTAAACATCACGTTGGCTTCCTCGCTAGTGATAAAACAATTATGACATCACATTAAATGTCTCTTTCCTTCCAAGCAGTGGATTGTTGAGGTGTATACTTCTGGTACTGTCCCATTGGTTCATTTGGTTCCAAATTGGTTAAAGGTGGAAAAAAAGTCTTCTTGACAGCTTCTACCCCCAAGACATGAGACTCTTGAACAGTTAATCAAATGGCTACCCGGACTATTTACATTGTCCCCAAGCCCAACCCTCATTTTTACACTGCTGCTACTCTCTGTTCATTATCCATGCGTAGTTACTTTACCTACATGTACATAATAAAGAACGGAAAGGGGGATACCTAGTCAGTTGTCCAACTGAATGTATTCAACTGTAATGTGTCTTTCATTTTGAATTTGTCAATCAAGTGCCTCTTAAGTATTTGAAAGTATATGACATTTTTTTTGGAAAATATCTAAACTGACGCAGGTGAAGGTCGTCAGGATGGACTCTTCTACTAGAAACAGTGGCACCTTTAGAGGACCGTTGCCTTTTAGTGTGTTGATTGTGTAAGACGTGAGACGGATTATGATAGGATGTTGTCATGGTTTAATGTGATAGGCAGGCAGACGATGTTCCCTTTCCTCAGATGAGTCAGGTGATTTTTAATCCATGTTGTCAGACTAAGCCGACAGGGCATCATGTGACAGGGCCCATAACTGTTGCTAACAACACTCTGTTGACCAACCAGGAATCAAACCCTGGTATCCAGGATGAATGTGTCGGCTCGTCACGCTAAAGCCTAGGCATTAGCATGGAGAGATCATTTTTCTCATATACAGCACTTTAGGATCATAGAATTGAGGCTTTGATATGTTCTCTTCTCTCCAGGTCCCTCTAAAGTAGTGCAGTGATCTCCAGGTCCCTCTAAAGTAGTGCAGGGATCTCCAGGTCCCTCTAAAGTAGTGCAGTGATCTCCAGGTCCCTCTAAAGTAGTGCAGTGATCTCCAGGTCCCTCTAAAGTAGTGCAGTGATCTCCAGGTCCCTCTAAAGTAGTGCAGTGATCTCCAGGTCCCTCTAAAGTAATGCAGGGATCTCCCAGGCCCCTCTAAAGTAATGCAGTAATCTTCAG
>NW_027003790.1:138908-162045 GCF_036934945.1 Oncorhynchus masou masou
CTGGATAATACTGGTGCAGAGTCCTGGTCAAACTGTTTGAGTATTATGGGTGGTTCTCCAAACTGCTCTGGATAATACTGGAGTGTAGGTCCTCCAAACTGCTCTGGGGTAATGAGCTGCTCTGCCAGGTGAACAGGTCCTCCCAAACTGTTCTGGATAATACTGGAGTGTAGGTCCTCCAAACTGCTCTGGGTAATACTGGAGTGTAGGTCCTCCAAACTGTTCTGGGTAATACTGGAGAGTAGGTCTGATCAAAATGCTCTGGATAATACTGGAGTGTAGGTCTGGTCAAACTGTTCTGGATAATACTGGAGTGTAGGTCCTCCAAACTGTTCTGGGTAATACTGGAGAGTAGGTCTGATCAAAATGCTCTGGATAATACTGGAGTGTAGGTCTGGTCAAACTGCTCTGGATAATACTGGAGTGTAGGTCCTCCAAACTGTTCTGGATAATACTGGAGTGTAGGTCCTCCAAACTGTTCTGGGTAATACTGGAGAGTAGGTCTGATCAAAATGCTCTGGATAATACTGGAGTGTAGGTCTGGTCAAACTGCTCTGGATAATACTGGAGTGTAGGTCTGGTCAAACTGCTCTGGATAATACTGGAGAGTAGGTCTGATCAAAATGCTCTGGATAATACTGGAGTGTAGGTCCTCCAAACTGTTCTGGATAATACTGGAGTGTAGGTCCTCCAAACTGTTCTGGGTAATACTGGAGAGTAGGTCCTCCAAACTGTTCTGGATAATACTGGAGTGTAGGTCCTCCAAACTGTTCTGGATAATACTGGAGTGTAGGTCTGGTCAAACTGCTCTGGATAATACTGGAGTGTATGGCACCTATTCAGTGCACTACTTTTGTCCAGGGCCTGTCTTTCCACCGTAAACTCCTGGTTTCAGTTATAATTCTAACCTCTAGTCCAAAGCGTACGGAGGGCTAACTGTGTTGGCCTTGTCACAGATCTGTTTTAGCTAGCTATTAGCTACCAGACCTGTGTGGTTATTCTCACTGTGGGGTTGTCTGTCTAACGTACCTGATCGTGACGGTTAAAGCCTTGGCTTGGCAACACACAGATGACTTACTTGACTTGACTTAGGCTACGTCCCAAATGGCACCCTATTCCCAAACATAGTGCACTGCTTTTGATCACTACCCTAAGGGCCCTGGTCAAAAGTAGTACAGTATATCGGGAATAGGGTGCCAAAACAGTTGGGTAGAGTTCGTGCATATACTGTATTATAACAACATTTAGTGACATTTTAGTTAGTTTTGGACTTCGGTCAGGGTTTTTTCAGCTGTTCGTTCACACACATTTGTTTTCTGGAGGTAAGCCTAAGTTCGGTGTCTGACGTTTCCACCCCTTGGTCGGTGATTGGTCAACGGTAGGGATTCTTCAATAAAGTCTTTGTTGTCATTCAACATAAGACGACTTGTTTTCATGCACATTTTTTCATTGAAAAACACTGCACCAAACATCTTAGTTAGATGTAAAATTGTGTGACTAAAATCCCTTCGGCAAAAAACAGATTTCTTGAGTTATCTTAGATTCATTCGGACTATTTTGAGGAAGTGTATACTGGCTACGGCGTCTCAAAATGGACAAACTGTACTATTGCCGCTCTTTTATCATTTTTAAATTGAAGGTCTTTTTAAGGGAGTATGCTAGCACACTCTTTCGGTATGACTAGCTTCAGCCAACAAGTGCTCAGCATATGTGGGAACTCCTTCAAGACTGTTGGAAAAGCATTCCAGGGTGAAGATTCAGCCGAACTGAAGCATGCTGACACTTTTATTCCTTTTTGCTGCTAGTGGAGCAGAGGGCCTCGACAGTTCAACACAGACATGACAGATTGTTCTCTAATGCCATGTCCTTTCAAAGGTAGCCAGTTTAAACTGAATTCCTCCAAATTGCTTAAATGGAAATTAAAACATCGACATCATAGTCATTATCTCCAGAACCATCCATGCGTCAACATATGTGAAAATTGCACATGTCTATGTTTTGTAGTAAAATAGTTAGAAGATGTGTTTCCAATGACATCATCGGTGTGCATCACATGATTTTAACCAATTGCCTTGGAGGCATTACCTACTAATTACCTACTAATTGTCTACTAATTAGTTTATGATGTCATTGGAAACACCTACCGTCCTCCATTTTCTTTTACTACTAAACATAGAAACGTGCCATTTTCAAATATGTTGACGATGGAGTGGTGCTGGAGAGGATGGCTATGATGTTGAATTGTCCCTTTAAGCATTCCTCTTAGCAGTCCTGTCTGATAAGATATGTTGACGATGGAGTGGTGCTGGAGAGGATGGCTATGACGTTGAATTGTCCCTTTAAGCATTCCTCTTAGTAGTCCTGTCTGATAAGATATGTTGACGATGGAGTGGTGCTGGAGAGGATGGCTATGATGTTGAATTGTCCCTTTAAGCATTCCTCTTAGCAGTCCTGTCTGTTAAGATATGTTGACGATGGAGTGGTGCTGGAGAGGATGGCTATGATGTTGAATTGTCCCTTTAAGCATTCCTCTTAGCAGTCCTGTCTGATAAGACATGTTGACGATGGAGTGGTGCTGGAGAGGATGGCTATGATGTTGAATTGTCCCTTTAAGCATTCCTCTTAGCAGTCCTGTCTGATAAGACATGTTGCATCAGTGGATGACCTTGACGTGACCTTTATTTAGCTACCGGTTGCTGCATGATCATCACAATAAACTAACATGGCCGAGTGCGTCCCAAATACCACCACCTCTTTCCCCTATACAGTGCATTACTTTAGACCAGGGCCCATAGGGTCAACAGAACTAAACCTTATATTCTCACCAGAACTGTGTGTGGATGTATTGATATGTGGGTATAGGGTCAACAGAACTAAACCTTATATTCTCACCAGAACTGTGTGTGGATGTATTGATATGTGGGTATAGGGTCAACAGAACTAAACCTTATGTTCTCACCAGAACTGTGTGGATGTATTGATATGTGGGTATAGGGTCAACAGAACTAAACCTTATATTCTCACCAGAACTGTGTGTGGATGTATTGATATGTGGGTATAGGGTCAACAGAACTAAACCTTATGTTCTCACCAGAACTGTGTGTGGATGTATTGATATGTGGGTATAGGGTCAACAGAACTAAACCTTATATTCTCACCAGAACTGTGTGTGGATGTATTGATATGTGGGTATAGGGTCAACAGAACTAAACCTTATGTTCTCACCAGAACTGTGTGTGGATGTATTGATATCTGGGTATAGGATAAACAAGTAACAACACAGGCATAAGAGAAACTTAGTGTAAAGAGTGTTACCCGGCATTGCTTTGCGGTGTCATTATTCTGTTGGCAGGTGCATTATGGGTAATACTCACCACACTGTGAAAGGAAAGCCCCCCAGGACACCCAAGCTGTCCTCAGAAAACCCCTCGTTTGTTCAAGGAACTAGCTCCATGTGACAGGCGTACTACGGCGTTAGGAGAAGGACTACAACGCTGTCTGTCAGAGGACATGTCCTATGTTAGAAGGACTACAACGCTGTCTGTCAGAGGACATGTCCTATGTTAGAAGGACTACAACGCTGTCTGTCAGACAGAGGACATGTCCTACGTTAGGAGAAGGACTACAACGCTGTCTGTCAGAGGACATGTCCTATGTTAGAAGGACTACAACGCTGTCTGTCAGAGGACATGTCCTATGTTAGAAGGACTACAACGCTGTCTGTCAGACAGAGGACATGTCCTACGTTAGGAGAAGGACTACAACTCTGTCAGACAGAGGACATGTCCTATGTTAGAAGGACTACAACGCTGTCTGTCAGACAGAGGACATGTCCTATGTTAGGAGAAGGACTACAACGCTGTCTGTCAGACAGAGGACATGTCCTATGTTAGGAGAAGGACTACAACGCTGTCAGACAGAGGACATGTCCTACGTTAGGAGAAGGACTACAACTCTGTCAGACAGAGGACATGTCCTACGTTAGGAAAAGGACTACAACGCTGTCAGACAGAGGACATGTCCTACGTTAGGAAAAGGACTACAACGCTGTCTGTCAGACAGAGGACATGTCCTACGTTAGGAGAAGGACTACAATGCTGTCTGTCAGACAGAGGACATGTCCTACGTTAGGAGAAGGACTACAACGCTGTCTGTCAGACAGAGGACATGTCCTACGTTAGGAGAAGACCTACAACTCTGTCAGACAGAGGACATGTCCTACGTTAGGAGAAAGACTACAACTCTGTCAGACAGAGGACATGTCCTACGTTAGGAGAAAGACTACAACTCTGTCAGACAGAGGACATGTCCTACGTTAGGAGAAGGACTACAACTCTGTCAGACAGAGGACATGTCCTACGTTAGGAGAAGACCTACAACTCTGTCAGACAGAGGACATGTCCTACGTTAGGAGAAGACCTACAACTCTGTCAGACAGAGGACATGTCCTACATTAGGAGAAGGACTACAACTCTGTCAGACAGAGGACATGTCCTATATTAGAAGGACTACAACTCTGTCAGACAGAGGACATGTCCTACATTAGGAGAAGACCTACAACTCTGTCAGACAGAGGACATGTCCTACATTAGAAGGACTACAACGCTGTCAGACAGAGGACATGTCCTACGTTAGGAGAAGACCTACAACTCTGTCAGACAGAGGACATGTCCTTCGTTAGGAGGACTACAACTCTGTCAGACAGAGGACATGTCCTACATTAGGAGAAGACCTACAACTCTGTCAGACAGAAGACATGTCCTATGTTAGGAGAAGACCTACAACTCTGTCAGACAGAGGACATGTCCTACGTTAGGAGAAGACCTACAACTCTGTCAGACAGAGGACATGTCCTACGTTAGGAGAAGGACGACAACTCTGTCAGACAGAGGACATGTCCTACGTTAGGAGAAGGACTACAACTCTGTCAGACAGAGGACATGTCCTACGTTAGGAGAAGACCTACAACTTTGTCAGACAGAGGACATGTCCTACATTAGGAGAAGGACTACAACTCTGTCAGACAGAGGACATGTCCTATATTAGAAGGACTACAACTCTGTCAGACAGAGGACATGTCCTACATTAGGAGAAGACCTACAACTCTGTCAGACAGAGGACATGTCCTATATTAGAAGGACTACAACGCTGTCAGACAGAGGACATGTCCTACATTAGAAGGACTACAACGCTGTCAGACAGAGGACATGTCCTACGTTAGGAGAAGACCTACAACTCTGTCAGACAGAGGACATGTCCTATATTAGAAGGACTACAACGCTGTCTGTCAGACAGAGGACATGTCCTACGTTAGGAGAAGGACTACAACTCTGTCAGACAGAGGACATGTCCTACGTTAGGAGAAGACCTACAACTCTGTCAGACAGAGGACATGTCCTACATTAGAAGGACTACAACGCTGTCTGTCAGACAGAGGACATGTCCTACGTTAGGAGAAGGACTACAACTCTGTCAGACAGAGGACATGTCCTATGTTAGGAGAAGGACTACAACTCTGTCAGACAGAGGACATGTCCTACATTAGAAGGACTACAACGCTGTCTGTCAGACAGAGGACATGTCCTACATTAGAAGGACTACAATGCTGTCTGTCAGATAGAGGACATGTCCTCTGTGTAGTATGAATCCAGATTGAACCGCAGTGAATCCATTGTTCGTCCGCTGACTTCATGACCCCCCCCCCCGACTTTAGCCTTTTGTGATGTCAAAACCCTGTGGTATTTGTGGCACAGATCAACCGACTGACGCCAGATTGAACATGTTTTACTGAGGAGACCTTTTACACAAGCTATTCCCGATAACCTCTTATCGAAGGAACAACTGATCATTAGCGGTTTTCATGTCATCTCCCCAAGCTGAGGCTCGTTACAGCTGCAATCTGTTACCTCTTTTACAGTCAAACTATAAATATTAAACGGGACTTTCCCCCTTCGTTTTCAGCATCTGTAGTCTTTGCAGTAATTTGATGCGGGTGATCTGTGAATATTAATGCCATTTATGGACACGTCAGAACAGGTTTGGTGCTAACGTTGCTATGGGACTGGTTGCCAAGGGGCAGTGATCAAAGAAACGGATTTCTATGGCAGTGATGCAGCTTCGCCTAATCAAACACTCTGCTGATGATGTAAATAACATGAGGAATGTTGTGCACATTAGCAGACGTGTCAACAGGCTATGACTAACTACGCATGAGGATCTGTTCTCACCGGGAAAGGGGGAGTGTGTGTTGGTGTTCTGTGTATCAAAACCAATAGACTGGTTAGGGGTACAGAAGTCTTTTCCTGAGGTGATGTGATTATCTTCTGACCATATCATTATCTTTAGTTACTCTCCTTTCATGCTATTTGAGTTTTAATACTTTGCTCTTACAGCAGAAAGATAGAAATTGAATTATCACAGTGCTACACAATCTAAATGTATTCATTTTCAAACAATTCAAACAGCTGTCTTGATCTTTCTCCATATATGACCATTTTGAAACAGCAATACAGCTATACTACAAAATCTCTGTCACCATCAGAACACAACCAATCACAACCCTCTCTCAATCAGAACACAACCAATCACAACCCTCTCTCAATCAGAACACAACCAATCACAACACAACCCTCTCTCAATCAGAACACAACCAACCACAACACAACCCTCTTTCAATCAGAACACAACCAATCACAACACAACCCTCTCTCAATCAGAACACAACCAATCACAACCCTCTCTCAATCAGAAAACAACCAATTACAACACAACCCTCTCTCAATCAGAACACAACCAATCACAACCCTCTCTCAATCAGAAAACAACCAATTACAACACAACCCTCTCTCAATCAGAAAACAACCAATCACAACACAACCCTCTCTCAATCAGAAAACAACCAATCACAACACAACCCTCTCTCAATCAGAACACAACCAATCACAACACAACCCTCTCTCTCAGTCAGAACACAAACAATCATAACACAACCCTCTCTGTCAGAACACAACCAATCACAACCCTCTCTAAATCAGAACACAACCAATCAGAACACAACCCTCTCTGTCAGAACACAACCAATCACAACCCTCTCTAAATCAGAACACAACCAATCAGAACACAATCCTCTCACAGTCAGAACACAACCAATCACAACCCTCTCTCAGTCAGAACACAACCAATCAAAACATAACCCTCCCCCAGTCAGAACACAACTAATCATAACACAACCTTCTCTCAGTCAGAACACAACCAGTCAGAACACAACCAATCAGAACACAAGCAATCATAACACAACCCTCTCTCAGTCAGAACACAACCAATCACAACCCAGCCCTCTGTCAGAACACAACCAATCACAACCCTCTCTCAGTCAGAACACAACCAATCCCAACCATCTCTCAGTCAGAACACAACCAATCACAACCCAGTCCTCTCAGTCAGGACACAACCAATCACAACCCAGCCCTCTCAGTCAGAACACAACCATTCACAACCCTCTTTCAGTCAGAACACAACCAATCACAACCCTCTCTCAGTCAGAACACAACCAATCACAACCCTCTCTCAGTCAGAACACAACCAATCACAACCCTCTCTCAGTCAGAACACAACCAATCCCAACCATCTCTCAGTCAGAACACAACCAATCACAACACAACCCTCTCTCAATCAGAAAACAACCAATCACAACAAAACCCTCTCTCAATCAGAACACAACCAATCACAACACAACCCTCTCTCAATCAGAACACAACCAATCACAACCCTCTCTCAATCAGAAAACAACCAATCACAACACAACCCTCTCTCAATCAGAAAACAACCAATCACAACACAACCCTCTCTCAATCAGAACACAACCAATCACAACACAACCCTCTCTCAGTCAGAACACAACCAATCACAACCGTCTCTCAGTCAGAACACAACCAATCATAACACAACCCTCTCTCAGTCAGAACACAACCAATCAAAACCCTCTCCCAATCATAACACAACACTCTCAGTCAGAACACAACCAATCACAACGCAGCCCTCTCAGTCAGAACACAACCAATCACAACCCTCTCAGTCAGAACACAACCAATCACAACCCAACCCTCTCACAGTCAGAACACAACCGTACTGTATCACTTCCAGTACAGGATGACGTGCCAAACAGCACAGCAACCTTCCAGCCAAACCCCAGCCCTCCTTACACCGGCCCCAATGACTTCACTTACCCAATGAAATCATTCCCAATTAAGGAGTGACTGAAGAAACCTTTCTAATCTGTGAAGAGATCGCTGCAAACATGACTTTACTCACACGGTTGTTTGTTGACCAACTGACGGACCTTCCACGTGACACTAACTTGTTTTGGAACGATCTTTCCGGGGAAACATCCACGTTGCAAACAAAGCTTCAAGTTGACATCCAAAAGAGTCTCAGAGAAACACAAAGCAACCCTGTACATCAGTAATCAGTGTAATTGTGTACCAACCCTGTACGGCAGTAATCAGTGTAATTACTGTAACCCTGTACGGCAGTAATCAGTGTAATTAATGTACCAACCTCAAATGGGCAGTAATCAGTGTACCAACCCTGTGCATCAGTAATCAATGTGATTAATGTACCAACCCTGTACATCAGTAATCAGTGTAATTAATGTACCAACCCTGTACATCAGTAATCATGTAATTAATGTACCAACCCTGTACATCAGTAATCAGTGTAATTAATGTACCAACCCTGTACATCGGTAATCAGTGTCATTAATGTAAACCCTGTACATCAGTAATCAGTGTCATTAATGTACCAACCCTGTACATCAGTAATCGCGTCATTAATGTACCAACCCCACATCAGTAATCATGTAATTAATGTACCAACTCTGTACATCTGTAATCAGTGTAATTCATGCGCTGCTGATTGGTCAAATTGGCCAATATAAAATAAACATATCCCTACCAAAACTTGATGAAGGACACTTTGTCTGTGTAACGATATCTCTGGCCTAGTTTAACTTTCTAACAGTGTGTGTGTGTGTGTGTGTGTGTGTGTGTGTGTGTGTGTGTGTGTGTGTGTGTGTGTGTGTGTGTGTGTGTGTGTGTGAGAGTGAGGAGTGAGTGAGTGAGTGAGTGAGTGAGTGAGTGAGTGAGTTAGAGAGAGAGAGAGATAATTGTTTTGGGATTGAATTGACAGTGTAAATTCCTTGTGTTTCAGGTGTGAAGTGGTTTGTGGATTCAACAGGATTGTGTGTGTCCCCTTTGTGTTTCAGGTGTGTGACTCTGACACCATGCTGGATCCTGCGTCCTCTGTGGAGATGGTGAAGGTTCTGGAGGAAGACCCCATGGTGGGAGGAGTGGGAGGAGACGTTCAGGTGATGTCTCCATTGTTATTGACTAGTCTGTATGTCTGAGAGACTGTGTTCTCCTAGCCTGGTACCGTACTGTAGGTGCTGAAACCAGCTCCAGTCTCCATTGTTATTGACTGAGTCTGTATGTCTGAGACTGTGTTCTCCTAGCCTGGTACCGTACTGTAGGTGCTGAAACCAGCTCCAGTCTCCATTGTTATTGACTGAGTCTGTATGTCTGAGACTGTGTTCTCCTAGCCTGGTACCGTACTGTAGGTGCTGAAACCAGCTCCAGTCTCCATTGTTATTGACTGAGTCTGTATGTCTGAGACTGTGTTCTCCTAGCCTGGTACCGTACTGTAGGTGCTGAAACCAGCTCCAGTCTCCATTGTTATTGACTAGTCTGTATGTCTGAGACTGTGTCCTCCTAGCCTGGTACCGTACTGTAGGTGCTGAAACCAGCTCCAGTCTCCATTGTTATTGACTAGTCTTTATGTCTGAGACTGTGTTCTCCTAGCCTGGTACCGTACTGTAGGTGCTGAAACCAGCTCCAGTCTCCATTGTTATTGACTAGTCTGTATGTCTGAGACTGTGTTCTCCTAGCCTGGTACCGTACTGTAGGTGCTGAAACCAGCTCCAGTCTCCATTGTTATTGACTAGTCTGTATGTCTGAGACTGTGTTCTCCTAGCCTGGTACCGTACTGTAGGTGCTGAAACCAGCTCCAGTCTACAGTTGATAGAATACTAGTGTTGGGTTCAGCACAGTGGAGGCTGCTGAGGGGAGGACGACTCATAATAATGTCTGGAATGGACTAAATGGAATGGCAGCAAACCATGTGTTTGATGTATTTGATACCATTCCACTCATTCCACACCAGTCATTACCACGAGCACCGTCCTCCCCAATTAAGGTGCCACCAACCTCCTGTGGTTCAGCACCTACAGTACATACGGCATGGATACAAAGCTGGGGTTGTCCAACTGCTTTCAGAGATGTACTGGGTGTGCAGGTGGGTCATCTAACCCAGTGGATACTGCTGAGGGGAGGACGGCTCCCAATAATGTCTGGATGAGGGTTATGACCTGAATGAAATGGTATCAAACACATGTAGGCTGAGAGAATCTTCAGATTTTCTCTGGATTAAACTGAGAGAATCTACAGATTTGCTCCAGGTTAAACTGAGAGAATCTACAGAGTTGCTCCGGGTTAAACTGAGAGAATCTTCAGATTTGCTCCGGATTAAACTGAGAGAATCTTCAGATTTGCTCCCGGATTAAACTGAGAGAATCTTCAGATTTGCTCCGGGTTAAACTGAGAGAATCTTCTCACCCTGTGGTTTATTAACTGATGTAGTGATGTTGATGCCCCTTTTACGACCCACATCTAGAAGCTACAAAGAAATAAACACAAACCTAGTAAAAGTATTTTGATAGCTTTTTCAACAAGTAAGCTTCAGTGCATAAAATAAAGCTTTAGTGCATTCTTTTATGATCCTGTAAAGTATTTCTGGACAAGAGAAAGACTCATGGTTAAGCCTACACTGTTGTTGAGGACCAAATCAGCCCTTATTTCATTTAAAGTTCCCTGAATACCAAATAATACAAACTATAAAAATGCATCTACACAACAGGACATTCCTCTACAAAGTTGAGTTAGCTATACCTTAGGCTTACATTGATTACTCTCCTGTGAGAATTCTACACAATAGCAGGTTGATAGGTGGAACATCTGTAGGAGCTCTGGGAGAGATGATAGCATGTTCTTTTGCTAATTAGGGGTCCTTAAACCAATTGCCCACGATTGTGCCGTTTGGCTGTTATGCTAATACTATAGAATGTGTTTACAGCAGTTGTTAACCAACTTAAATACCCTGACCCTATGTGTCTTTCTTCCTCCACAGATCCTGAACAAATACGAGTCCTGGATCTCGTTTCTTAGCAGCGTCCGTTACTGGGATGGCCTTCAACATCGAGCGGCGTGTCAGTCCTACTTCGGCTGCGTCCAGTGTATCAGCGGACCACTGGGGATGTACAGGAACAACCTGCTCACGAGTTCATAGAGGATTGGTACAACCAGACCTTCATGGGCAGCCACTGTAGCTTCGGCGACGACCGCCACCTCACCAACCGCGTGCTGAGCCTGGGCTACGCCACCAAGCACACGGCCCGGTCCAAGTGCCTGACCGAGACCCCCATCACCTACCTGCGCTGGCTGAACCAGCAGACCCGGTGGAGTAAGTCTTACTTCCAGAGAGTGGCTCTACAACGCCATGTGGTTCCACAAACACCACCTCTGGATGACCTACAGGCTGTCATCACCGGGTTCTTCCCCTTCTTCCTCATCGCCACGGCGATACAGCTGTTCTACCAGGGGAGGATCTGGAATATCCTTCTCTTCCTGTTGATCGTCCAGGCGGTCGCCCTCATCAAGTCCTCCTTTGCCTCTTGCATGAGGGGCAACATCGTCATGGTCTTCATGTCCTTCTACTCAGTGTTGTACATGTCCAGTCTGCTACCGGCCAAGATGTTCGCTATCGCCACTATAAACAAGGCTGGCTGGGGCACGTCAGGAGGAAGACGATCGTGACTAACCCGTAGGGCTCGTTCCCATATCGGTCTGGTTCACCATCCTCTTCCTTGGCATTATCTATACGGTCGTCCAGGAAACCAGAAAAGATTTTCCTTTTCCAGACTCTGAAAAGATAGTCTTAATCGTTGGTGCGATAGTGTACGCCAGCTACTGGGTCATGCTCTTGACGTTGTACATGGTACTGATCACTAAATGTGGCAAGAGGAAGAAAGAACAGCAGTATGACATGGTGCTGGATGTATGACATCCCCCTCCTTTCCTTCTCCACTGAAACTCCTCGATTGGGTCTTAAACGCCACTCTATTTCCTGTGTAGTGCACTACTTTTGACCAGGGTCCATACAGGGTTCTGGTCAAAAAGAGTAACACACTTTTTCCGGATCAGGGTGCAGTTCGAGACGCAGACATGCTCCCCCTCTCAACGTTTACAAAGTGAAGAATCTCAAACTGCTCATTGATTGTTGGACTCTCGGCAGGTGACGTGAAGTGACGATGCCAGAAGAGCGATATCATTGCTGCTGTGACTGACTGCAACAAGAAACTACAGATATTTCCTTCTGAAATATTATGATGATGAGGTAAAAAAAAAATATATTAAAAAATTGAACTCTTGTTTGGTGATGTGTTTTGCCAAATGGGAAACCACCAAATGGACATCCTGTTTTTCCACATAGATACACAGAGATGATATGCATAATGTCCTATGCACTTTTACGTCTCACTCCCATTGTGCATAATGCTTGACAGAGTCATTTGAAGATGAAATACCTCAGTGGTTATGCTTTTCATTGTATGAGTGAGTGATCGGGATGCACCCAGAAAATGGCTCGTTCTTGATTATAACATAATTTATGATGTTTTTTTGGTCATATTTGTCCTCTTTTTTTTTTATACACAGTTGTTAATGAAAGTCAAAGCTGGAATTTCTCAGTTCTTTGGCCATGCTGTATCTGTTGACGTGTTACTTTGTAATTTACATATTATATTTTAATGCCTTTTTATATAGACTTTTTAAATTCTATTTTTGCTTTAATAAACACCAAAGATTCTTTATTTTCATTCATTTTTTTATATAAAATGGAGAGAAAAAAAAATGCATTGTGCATTCAACTGTTATAACAATGATGTGTGTATCTGACCAAAAATGTGAAGTTAACAGCTGGGTTTTTGTCTGCAATGATAACAATAAAATGCAATTCTAGGGATAAGTTATTGAATACAAGAAGGGTGATTAACCTGTGTTTTTTTTAATGTACATTGAAAGAAAACCAGCGATATTTATAAGAACATTCTGTGGTTTATAGATAATTATATATTTGATAATATACATTTCATAATAGACCTTATAGAGACCATCGTTGGTTGTGGAGAGGAAGCCATTCTGCAGGATTTTGCTCCAGCCCTAATCTTAAATAGCCTTTCGCAAATCTAAATGAGCAAGACAGCACAAACAGATCTGGGACCAGGCTAGCTCTAACACACTCTAATCTACTGATCAGCACAAACTAATCTGGGACCAGGCTAGCTCTAACACACTCTAATCTACTGATCAGCACAAACTGATCTGGGACCAGGCTAGCTCTAACACACTCTAATCTACTGATCAGCACAAACTGATCTGGGACCAGGCTAGCTCTAACACACTCTAATTTACTGATCAGCGCAAACTAATCTGGGACCAGACTAGCTCAAACACATTCTAATCTACTGATCAGCACAAACTGATCTGGGACCAGGCTAGCTCTAACACACTCTAATCTACTGATCTGGGACCAGGCTAACTGTTCCTGCAGGGCAGGAGCAAAAAGCCTGCCACGCAGTATCTCTTCAGGCTGCGGTTTTGACCACCTCTTGCCTTACTGTAGGACTTCCTGAAATAGGTTTCAAGGTTTCATACGAGTTCAGAGGAGGACATTCGTCACATGATGCATTCTGAAAACTGTATAAACAATGTGTTAATCCACATCAGATTAAAATGCCAAAAGATACATTTTCGCAAAAATGTAATGATCTATTCCAGAGTATTGATTATTGATTATTGACTCTTTAGAGAGTTTAAGAACACATTTTAATCCATTTTATTAGAATTGATCAGACCGAATATTGAACCGTGACTTTGGGATCATGGGTAGTATTATCCTGAAGCACTTTTGTGTTGTGCCAAAAAATAAATAAATAATGTCTTACTATGTCTAGAACGTTGTCATCATTGATCTGTAATACTACTACTGTCATAATGAATATGTGTGACTCCCTCGTGTATTATAACACTGATGGTCAGTAAAACACACTTGTTTGCACATAAAATGAGACATTCTCACGAGTGTAGTAGTGTTAGTTTACAATGGCGGATGTTGCTGTTTGGCTGCTGTTGTGTTTTATTGTTTCAATGGAGACTGAATCTGGAATCTGGAGAATAGAGGGCCTTTCTCCAGACAAGTATCACAGGGTGGAGAGTTGTCATGGCAGAGAAGCTTATTTATTGTACACACAAACGTTTTAGTATACTGTAGCAGAGTAGTGAAATCAGTCGTCTAGACTTGGCCATTCCATAAGAATCCTCTCACTGATCTTCCCAGGTCATCCAGGAGGTTCACTTTGAATGAGATACATCACATGGTATTAATGGGAAGATTTGTCTTTTTCTTAAAGCGGAATTCTCCCACAGAATTCTCTCACAGAATTCTCCACGGAAATCTCTCACGGAATTCTCCCACGGAATTCTCCCACGGGAATTCTCTCTCACGGAATTCTCCCACGGAATTCTCTCCTGGAATTCTCCACGGAATTCTCCCACGGAATTCTCTCCCAGAATTCTCTCACGGAATTCTCCCACAGAATTCTCTCACGGAATTCTCCCACAGAATTCTAACTCAATACTCTATTACTCAATACAGCCCATTCCAGAGTACAGAACTAGGTTATTACTCACACAATATGACATGTTCAAGTCCTCCTAGACTAACATTGGATTGAACACCTGCTGTTAAAATCCTCCTGAGTTCTGCTGTATTTCTGTCAGTCTCCAACATGGCTCCCAAATGACCCAAGTCAAGAAGAGTACACTATATAGGGAATAGGGTTCCATTTCTGATGAAAACTCTTGTCTGGTCTCAGACCATAAGGGGAAAAATGGAACCGCAACATTGTACTATACCACTTTCAACAGGTGGTAAAAAAAAAAGAAATCCAGCTTCTTCCTGGTTGGTTGGGTCATGGAAAGAAAAGTACATGTGAATTCTCTCAGTACTGCACAGCCACCAAGCCAGCTGTGTTTTCTCTGTCTAGCTACCTCACTGTAGTAACAGACCGAGAGACCCAGTCATACATCCAGAACGGCACATGTGGGCAACATCGGAGCCAAGTCCCCCAGTGAGTCACACCTGGGTTCAAAAACTATCCGGAAATCCTTATACATACTTTGTCTATGTTTGATTGAGCTTGCCTGGCAAAATGGAACCAATGGAATCATTCCAAATGTGTAAAACCCCACCCATCGGGCACTCCAGGCAGGCTAAAGCAAACGCTGAAAGTATGTGAAAGATTTTGAATACTACTTCAACCCAGGGTCTGCAGTGCGTCAGCAGTGAAACGCCATTCCCAGCTTTGCCAGAGGCATTAAAGTAGCGCTCAGAGCTGGAGCTATTCCCCTCTGTGGGAATGAATGTATGTAACTCATGTCATGTTCTCCTGCATGCAGTTCTTGGTCAGAGCTGCCAGACTCTGCACAGTGGAATCATTAGCAGTACAGCTGATACATATACCATGAGGATCTGTGGGACTGAATAACTCAACCATTCTAGAAGCCATTGAGACTCTAAAGAACACATTGGCTGTTGTGAATGTTCTAGATGTGAAGTTTCATTCCAAAGCGCTATAGTGGAGCAAAAAGTATTTAGTCAGCCACCAATTGTGCAAGTTCTCCCACTTAAAAAGATGAGAGAGGCCTGTAATTTTCATCATAGGTACACTTCAACTATGACAGACAAAATTTGAAAAAAAGGGGACCTAGTGAATGACCTGCAGAGAGCTGGGACCATAGTAACAAAGCCTACCATCAGCAGCAAGGGCATTGTAGATGAAACGTGGCTGGGTCTTTCAGCATGACAATGATCCCAAACACACCACCCAGGCAACGAAGGAGTGGCTTCGTGAAGCATTTCAAAGGGTCCTGGAGTGGCCTAGCCAGTCTCCAGATCTCAACCCCATAGAAAATATTTGGAGGGAGTTGAAAGTCCGTGTTGCCCAGCAACAAAGCCTTACCATCAGTAACACACTATGCCGCCAGGGACTCAAATTCTGCAGTGCCAGACGTGTCCCCCTGCTTAAGCCAGTACATGTCCAGGCCCGTCTGAAGTTTGCGAGAGAGCATTTGGATGATCCAGAAGAAGATTGGGAGAATGTCATATGGTCAGATGAAACCAAAATATAACTTTTTGGTAAAAACTCAACTCGTCGTGTTTGGAGGACAAAGATTGCTGAGTTGCATCCAAAGAACACCATACCTACTGTGAAGCATGGGGGTGGAAACATCATGCTTTGGGGCTGTTTCTCTGCAAAGGGACCAGGACTGATCCGTGTAAAGGAAAGAATGAATGGGGCCATGTATCGTGAGATTTTGAGTGAAAAACCTCCTTCCATCAGCAAGGGCATTGAAGATGAAACGTGGCTGGGTCTTTCAGCATGACAATGATCCCAAAACACACCGCCCAGGCAACGAAGGGGTGGCTTCGTAAGAAGCATTTCAAGATCCTGGAGTGGCTAGCTAGTCTCCAGATCTCAACCCCATAGAAAATCTTTGGAGGGAGTTGAAAGTCCGTGTTGCCCAGCAACAGCCCCAAAAACATCACTGCTCTAGTGGAGATCTGCATGGAGGAATGGGCCAAAATACCAGCAACAGTGTGTGAAAACCTTGTGAAGACTTACAGAAAGCGTTTGACCTCTGTCATTGCCAACAAAGGGTATATAACAAAGTATTGAGATAAACTTTTGTTATTGACCAAATACTTATTTTCCACCATAATTTGCAAATAAATTCATTAAAAATCCTACAATGTGATTTTCCGGATTTTTTTTCTCATTTTGTCTGTCATAGTTGAAGTGTACCAATGATAAAAATTACAGGCCACTCTCATCGTTTTAAGTGGGAGAACTTGCACAATTGGTGGCTGACTAAATACTTTTTTGCCCCACTGTATATATGCATTTTCTGAATCTTTCGTAAATTCAAATTTTTTTGTTTAAAGAATTTATGAAAGAGATTGGTGTGTTTTCGCCATCTAATCATGGAACGGGGTTGTTGAATGACAGACAGGTGTGTTTAAAACCTATCACTACATGGTTTCATGTCAGAGACAAACCATCGCATGTTGTTGCAAAACAAGATACAATGTATTCAGGAAGTATTCAGACCCCTCCCCTTTTTCCACATTTTGTTACGTTACAGCCTTATTCTAAAATGTATTAAATTAAAACTATTTCCTCATCAATATACACATAATACCCACAGTGACAAAGTGAAAACAGGTTTTCAGAAATATTTGCAAATGCATTAAAAATAGAGAACATAAATACCTTATAAAAAAGCTCCGCCTTATCTCAGTTCACTGGTCACGATGGCAACACCCATCCGTAGCACGTGCTCCAGCAGGTGTATCTCACTGATCATCCCTAAAGCCAACACCTCATTTGGCCGCCTTTCGTTCCAGTACTCTGCTGCCTGTGACTGGAGCAATTGCAAAATCACTGAAGTTGGAGACTTTTATCTCCCTCACCAACTTCAAACATGTGCTATCTGAGCAGCTAACCGATCGCTGCAGCTGTACATAGTCTATTGGTAAATAGCCCACCCTTTTCACCTACCTCATCCCCACACTGTTTTTATTTATCTACTTTTCTGCTCTTTTGCACACCAGTATCTCTACACCTGTACATGACCATCTGATCATTTATCACTCCAGTGCTAATCTGCAAAATTGTAATTATTCGCCTACCTCCTCATGCCTTTTGCACACATTGTATATAGACTCCCTTTTTTTGTACTGTGTTATTGACTTGTTAATTGTTTACTCCATGTGTAACTCTGTGTTGTCTGTTCACACTGCTAAGCTTTATCTTGGCCAGGTCGCAGTTGCAAATGAGAACTTGTTCTCAACTAGCCTACCTGGTTAAATAAAGGTGAAATAAAAACATTTTTTTTTTACATAAGTATTCAGACCCTTTGATCATCCTTGAATTGTTTCTACAGCTTGATTGGAGTCCAAATTCAATTGATTGGTCATGATTTGGAAAGGCTAACACCTGTCTATATCAGGTCCCACAGTTGACAGTGCATGTGGAGGCAAAAAACCAACCCATGAGCTCGAAGGAATTGTCCATAGAGCTCAGCGACACTATTGTGTCGAGGCACAGATCTGGAAGGGTACCAAAACATTTCTGCAGCATTGAAGGACCCCAAGAACACAGTGGCCTCCGTCATTCTTTAATGGAAAAGTTTGGAACCACCAAGACTTTTCCTGAGCTGGCCGCCCAGCCAAACTGAGCAATTGGGGGAGAAGGGGCCTTGGTCAGGGAGGTGACCAAGAACCTGATGGTCACTCTGACAGAGCTCAGAGATCCACTGTGGAGATAGGAGAACCTTCCAGAAGGACAACCATCTCTGCAGCACTCCACCAATCAGGCCTTTATGGTAGAGTGGCCAAACGGAAGCCACTCCTCAGTAAAGGGCACATGACAGCCCACTTGGAGTTTGCCAAAAGGCACCTAAAAGGACTCTCAAATCATGAGAAACAAGATTCTCTGGTCTGATGAAACCAAGATTAAACTCTTTGACCTGAATGCCAAGCCTCACGTCTGGAGGAAACCTGTCAGGGACTGGGAGACTAGTCAGGATCGAGGGAAAGATGAGCAGAGGTAAAGTACAGAGAGATCCTGAATGAAAACCTGCTCCAGAGCGCTCAGGACCTCAGACTGGGGCGAAAGTTCACCTTCCAACAGGACAACGACCCTAAGCACACAGCCAAGACAACGCAGTAGTGATTTCGGGACAAGTCTCTGAATGTCCTTGAGTGGCCCAGCCAAAGCCCAGACTCTAACCCGATCAAACATCTCCGGAGAGACCTGAAAATAGCTGTGCAGTGACGTTCCCCGTCCTGACAGAGCTTGAAAGGATCTGACACGGGGAACGAAAACAGTCCAGCACTATATACGAACATACACCAACTCATTCATCTGTAACAAACACCAGGGTTACAATAATCAATCCCGCAATAAGAAACGGGGGGGGCGGCTGACTAATAAAGCCCAACTAATTACAACCAACTCAAAACAGGTGTAATCAATAAACACATAAGGAGAGCGAGAAAAGCATCAGTGGCATCTAGTAGACCGGCGACGACAACTGCCGAGCGCCACTGGAACGGGAAGGGGAGCCACTGGAACGGGAAGGGGAGCCACTGGAGCGGGAAGGAGCCACTGGAACGGGAAGGGGAGCCACTGGAACGGGAAGGGGAGCCACTGGAACAGGAAGGGGAGCCACTGGAGCAGGAAGAGGCCACTGGAACGGGAAGGGGAGCCACTGGAACGGGAAGGAGCCACTGGAAGGGGAAGGAGCCACTGGAACGGGAAGGGGAGCCACTGGAGAGGAAGAGGCCAATGGAGCAGGAAGGGGAGCCACCAATGGAACGGGAAGGGGAGCCACTGGAACGCCACTGGAAGGGGAGCCACTGGACGGGAAGCCAATGGAACGGGGGGAGCCACTGGAACGGGAAGGGGAGCCACTGGAACGGGAAGGGAGCCACTGGAACGGGAAGGGGAGCCACTGGAACGGGGAAGGGGAGCCACTGGAACGGAAGGGAGCCACTGGAGCGGAAGGGGAGCCACTGGAAGGGGAGCCACTGGAACGGGAAGGGGAGCCACTGGAACGGGAAGGGGAGCCACTGGAACGGGAAGGGGAGCTACTGAACGGGAAGGGAGCCACTGGAACGGGAAGGGGGAGCCACTGGAATGGGAAGGGAGCCACTGGAACGGGAAGGGGAGCCACTGGAACGGGAAGGGGAGCCACTGGAAGGGGAAGGGGAGCCACCTTCGGTCGGAGTCGTGACAAGTGGGAAAATACTATTTCATCCATTTTACAATAAGACTGTAACGTAACAACATGTGGAAAAGGTAGTACTGGAAGGTTTTACACTGTCAAATGTGACAAATGATACATTTGTGACATCAATATTTAAATTGAATTTGTTTTTTATCTCGGCTCTGGTCAAAAGTAGTGCACTATATAGGGAATAGGGTGCCATTTGGGACGGGGCCAAACTCTAACCAAACACTGTAGCATGAGGCTAGAATTGGTGTTAAATATACAGGATAGGAACATTCCATTCCAGATAACCAATGGATATACAGGATAGAAACATACCATTCCAGATAACCAATGGATATACAGGATAGAAACATACCATTCCAGATAACCAATGGATAAACAGGATAGGAACATACCATTCCAGATAACCAATGGATATACAGGATAGGAACATACCATTCCAGATAACCAATGGATATACAGGATAGGAACATACCATTCCAGATAACCAATGGATATACAGGATAGGAACATACCATTCCAGATAACCAATGGGTATACAGGATAGGAACATACCATTCCAGATAACCAATGGATAAACAGGATAGGATCATACCATTCCAGATAACCAATGGGTATACAGGATAGGAACATTCCGTTCCAGATAACCAATGGATATACAGGATAGGAACATACCATTCCAGATAACCAATGGATATACAGGATAGGAACATACCATTCCAGATAACCAATGGATATACAGGATAGGAACATTCCATTCCAGATAACCAATGGATATACAGGATAGGAACATACCATTCCAGATAACCAATGGGTATACAGCGTTTTGCAAATAACCCCTGAATGAATCTACAGTACACACTAGGCCAACCTTACATGAATCTACAGTACACACTAGGCCAACCTTACATGAATATACAGTACACACTAGGTCAACCATACATGAATCTACAGTACACACTAGGCCAACCTTACATGAATTCCACTGAATTAATTTATTTTTTAAGTTTATACTTGTGACTTCAATGTTCATTACAACTGTTGGCCTTAATAAGACAATTAGATTTGGGACATACTAGAGCATGGTTACTGTAAGTTATAAACACTCAGGCTAGGTGAAGAGAGCTTACTGAATAATTGTTAGGAATCGAGAGGTCATTCCTGAGTACATTTTATAGATTTGGTCTCTTTCTATCAAGACACCCAAATGTGGCTGGCCACTATACCATTATCAGTTTCCCTGGTTTGAGAGGTCCAAAATGCATACTTAATGAGGGTATATATGTAAATAAATAGATAACATCTATACACATAGAAAGGGTTGTCCAAGGCCATGCGATCTGAGTCTTAATAGCTGTGTTTAATTCAGCATCAACTATTGCTTCCCACATGCTTATATAGTTACATTTATTATTTTTTATTCTTTATTTAAACTTTATCTACCATTCAACGGCATCTACCATTCAACGCCATCTACCATTCAATGTCATCTACCATTCAACGCCATCTACCATTCAACGCCATCTACCATTCAACGTCATCTACCATTCAACGTCGTCTACCATTCAACGTCATCTACCATTCAACGTCGTCTACCATTCAACGTCGTCTACCATTCAACGTCATCTACCATTCAACGCCATCTACCATTCAACGCCATCTACCATTCAACGTCATCTACCATTCAACGTCGTCTACCATTCAACGTCATCTACCATTCAACGCCATCTACCATTCAACGTCATCTACCATTCAACGTCGTCTACCATTCAACGTCGTCTACCATTCAACGTCATCTACCATTCAACGTCATCTACCATTCAACGTAATCTACTATTCAACGCCATCTACCATTCAACGCCATCTACCATTCAACGTCATCTACCATTCAATGTCATCTACCATTCAACGTAATCTACTATTCAACGTTGTCTACCATTCAACGCCGTCTACCATTCAATGTCATCTACCATTCAACGTCATCTACCATTCAACGCCATCTACCATTCAACGCCATCTACCATTCAACGCCATCTACCATTCAACGTCATCTACCATTCAACGCCATCTACCTTTCAACGCCATCTACCATTCAACGGCATCTACCATTCAATGTCATCTACCGTTCAAGTGTCTGTTCTCAAGATGTCCTGTTCACTTATCTCCAGGGGGTTTTGTCTCTTGCCTCCCAACATTAAACATGTGTTTTATTTCATTTGTGTCATTGTTTCGCCCAGCGGGGAATGGTCCAAACAGAGACAAATGAAGAGACCCTCCCTCCCCTCGACAGCAATTATTTACTGACTGTCGTCATTAGTCTTTCAAGACCAACAGCACATTCAGAGAAATCATATTTACCCTGCCGCCGTTAATAAAATCACAGATGGAACTGGAACCCAGAATCAACGAAACGCACCGCCTGCCTTTGTTCCCCTCCCTGCTAAAACAGCCTTCTGTCATTCCCCTCACTGCTAAAACAGCCTGCTGTTGTTCCTCTCCCTACTAAAATAAATGCTGTTGTTCCCCTCCCTGCTAAAACAGTCTGCCTTTGTTCCCCTCCCTGATAAAACAGCCTGTTGTTCCCCTCCCTGATAAAACAGCCTGCTGTTCCCCTCCCTGATAAAACAGCCTGCTGTTCCCCTCCCTGCTAAAACAGCCTGCTGTTCCCCTCCCTGATAAAACAGCCTGCTGTTCCCCTCCCTGATAAAACAGCCTGCTGTTCCCCTCCCTGCTAAAACAGCCTGCTGTTCTCCTCCCTGATAAAACAGCCTGTTGTTCCCCTCCCTGATAAAACAGCCTGCTGTTCCCCTCCCTGATAAAACAGCCTGCTGTTCCCCTCCCTGATAAAACAGCCTGTCGTGGTTCCCTCCCTGATAAAACAGCCTGCTGTTCCCCTCCCTGATAAAACAGCCTGCTGTTCCCCTCCCTGATAAAACAGCCTGCTGTTCCCCTCCCTGATAAAACAGCCTGCTGTTCCCCTCCCTGCTAAAACAGCCTGCTGTTCTCCTCCCTGATAAAACAGCCTGTTGTTCCCCTCCCTGATAAAACAGCCTGCTGTTCCCTCCCTGATAAAACAGCCTGCTGTTCCCCTCCCTGATAAAACAGCCTGC
>NW_027003791.1:0-5210 GCF_036934945.1 Oncorhynchus masou masou
CTGTCAGGATTTGGCCAGGGTTGTTCCGGGTTTTGGTCACTAGATGCCCCCATTGTGCTTTTTGACCTCATGTTTTTCCTTGTTCCCCATTATTATTTGCACCTGTGCCTCGTTTCCCCTGATTGTATTTAAACCCTTAGTTTCCCTCAGTTCTGGGCTCTGTGTTTGTATGTTAGCACCCAGCCCCTAGTGTTCTGTGTATTCTTGTCGATTCCGGTGGATGCTCTTGTGGAATTCTGTTTTTATTTTTGAGTATCTCTTGAGGCTTTTTGTGCTATTCCTACCACCTTTTGGATTTGCCATTTTTTTGTATTGAAGGACTTCTCCTTTTACTTTATTAAATACACCGTCTTAAGTACTGCTGTGTCTGCCTCATCTTCTGGGTTCTGCTGACTATTCGTGGCTCAGTTGGTTAGGTGACTGTTTCTCACTCCGAGACCCAGGTTCGTAACCGGGTCCTGACAGAAACACAGAGCCAAAAATGAACCCAGAGGCAGCCAGTTCCCAGGACCTTTTTGCCATGCTGTCCCACCACCAGGAGACTGTCCAATGCCACAAAGCCGCCCTGGTTCAGCAAGAGGCCTTAATGGCTAGACATTCTCATCTTCTGTCGGAGATGCTGACTTCCATTAAGCAAATATCTGATCGTCTTACCCCGGCAACAGTTCCGTCCCAGTACCTCAGATTCACGTACCCTTGGCAGTTAACCCCCTGGCTGAACCTCGTCTTCCACCTCCCCAACGGTTCTCCAGGTGATCCAAGTGCTTGTAAAGGGTTTCTCACCCAATGTTCTCTCTCCTTTGAGCTACAACCCTCGTCGTTTTCCCACCGACCCGTCTAAGATCGCTTATATCATCACCCTGCTGTCGGAAAAAGCCCTGGCCTGGGCTACTGCTGTGTGGGATGCCCATAGTTCCTGCTGTACCCAGCTACTCTGCCTTTGCTGAGGAATTCAAACGGTGTTTCAAGGCCCAAGCAGTGGTTCTGACTCAGCCAAACAGCTCCTGACTCTCCACCAAGGTGGGCGCAGCGTGACCAGGACTATGCCATCCAGTTCCGCACGGTGGCAGCAGCAAGTGGCTGGAACAACGAGGCGCTCACGGTGTGCTTTCTGAAAGGCCTTTCCGACTATCCAAGATGAACTGGCCACTCGGGAACCACCGGACAATCTCGAGTCCCTGATGATCAAGTTGGCCTCACGCATTGACCAGCGTCTGAGAGAGAGAGAACTCAACCGTAGACCTCTAGCCCTATCAGTCCCAGCTCTGAGTCCCACCTTTATCCTCGCTGGCTCCATCGGAACCCATGCAGATTGGACGCATCTCCCAGGCTGAGAGAGACCGCCGGATGAGGGAGCGACGCTGTCTCCCTGTGCGGCAAACCGGGCCATTTCTGCCCACGTGTCCCGGGCTCCAGGGAAACGCTCTGTCCGTACAGACCGGGGGGAACTGTAACGGGAAACATAACCTCCTCCCATCCGTCCAACTCCGTCTGCTCATTCCAGTCACCCTCTCCTGGGACAACCACAAGCTTCACCTTCAAGCCTTGGTAGACTCTGGAGCCGCAGGTAACTTCATGGATGGTGTCTGGGCGAAGGAGAATGGCGTTCCCTCTGAACCTCTAAGTGAACCCATGAGGGTCACTACATTGGATGGAAGCCCTTTGGGATCTGGACTTGTCACTCATGTCACTACCTCCTTGCACTTTCAGTTTCACAAACACCAGGAATTGATGAACTTTCATTTGATCTCCTGTTCCGAGTTCCCTCTCGTCCTTGGATACCCTGGCTTACAGCCATAACCCTCACATCGACTGGTCTGTGGGCACTATCAAGCAGTGGGTCCTACGTGCCAAGCTACTTGTATTTTCCAGAATTCCCGAGTTCTACTCCGAGTCTTTAGAATCCATCGACCCGACCCGAGTTCCCGAGTGTTACCATGACCTCAAACTGGTGTTTAGCAAACAGAGGGCCACCATGCTACCACCCCATAGACCTTACGATTGCCCCATCGACCTGTTTCTGGGCACTTGCCCCCCAGGGGCCGGATCTTTTCCCTATCTCCACCCGAAAGAGCTGCTATGGATACCTACATCAAGGACGGCTCTGGAAGCAGGCCTCATGCGTCCATCCACCTCCCGGCGGGAGCAGGGTTTTTCTTTGCGGCCAAGAAAGACGGTGGATTACGTCCTTGCATCGACTACCGGGGACTCAATGCCATAACCGTCCGTAACCGTTACCCGCTACCCCTTATGGCCACAGCCTTGAGCTGCTCCAGGAAGCAGTTGTTTTTCACCTAAGCTTGACCTGCGGAGCATACCATCTTGTGCGGATCAGACCTGGTGATGAGTGGAAGACCGCTTTCAACACGCCTACTGGTCAATATGAATACTTGGTGATGCCCTTCGGCTGACCAACGCCAGCGGTGTTCCAAGCGCTCATAAACGATGTGCTTAGGGATATGCTTAACATATTTGTGTTCGTTTACTTGGATGACATCCTCATCTTTGAGCTCCTTCAAGAACACACTAAGCATGTCAGACAAGTACTCAAACGCCCCCTGGACAGCCATCTGTACGTTAAGCCGGAAAAATGTGAATTCCATTCATCCAGTACAATTCCTGGGATTTGTAGTGGAACCCGGTCGAGTCCAAATGGACCCCAGGAAGGTAGGGGCGGTAGCGGATTGGCCCACCCCCAAATCCGTTAAGGAAGTTCAGCGTTTCCTGGGCTTCACAAACCTTTACCGCAAGTTCATCAAGAACTTCAGCTTGGTGGCAGCCCCTCTCAGCTTTAACCAAGGGTGGCAATGCAAGGTTTTGTGGGGAAGAGAAGAAGCTGAGACGGCCTTCCAAGGACTCAAGCAGCGCGTTCTCTCTGCTCCCATCCTGATACTACCGACTACGGATGAACCATTTGTGGTGGAGGTAGACGCATCAGAGGTTGGTGTTGGAGCTGTCCTGTCTCAGAGGGTGAAGACAAGAAGCTTCATCGTGTGCTTTCTTCTCACACCGGCTTACCCCGACTGAGAGGAACTACGATGTGGGGGATCGTGAACTCCTAGCGGTTAAGATGGCATTGAAGGAATGGAGACACTGGCTCGAAGGGGCTTCTCACCCGTTTCAAGTGCTTACGGACCACAAAAATCTGGAGTATATCCAGCAGGCGAAGCGATTGAACTCTAGACAAGCTAGATGGTCTCTTTTCTTCAATCGATTCCAGTTTATCCTCCCCTATCGGCCCGGGTCGAAGAATCTCAAACCGGATGCCCTGTCCAGTCTACGCTCCCTGCCATTCGAGATGACACGGACATGCCTGTCCTTCCTGCTGCTAAGATTGTGGCTCCGATCTCGTGGCAAGTTGAGGATACCGTGGGGACGTGCTCAAGCTAGCGAACCGGACCCGAAAGGAGGTCCTGCCAATCGGTTGTTTGTCCCCAAGGCAGTGAGGACTCAGGTCCTTCTGTGGGGGCACTCCTCTCGCCTCACCTGTCATCCGGGCGTAGGTCGCACCTTGGAGTTCATCCAGCGTAAGTTCTGGTGGCCTACCATAAGAGAAAGACGTTGCCACTTTCGTCAATGCCTGTCCCGTGTGCTGCCAGGGCAAATCTTCTCACCTCCGCCCTCAGGACTCCTTCACCCTTTACCTGTTCCCCACAGACCCTGGTCCCATATCTCATTGGACTTTATTACTGGACTTCCTCCATCCCATGGCAATACTACTATCCTAGTCATAATCGACAGGTTTTCAAAGGCGGCCAGGTTCGTCCCTCTGACTAAGTTACCTTCTGCCAAGGAAACGGCTGAGTTGGTAATTAATCATGTGTTCCGAGTCTTCGGCATTCCTCAAGATATGGTTTCTGACAGAGGTCCCCAGTTCACCTCCAAGGTTTTGGAAGGCCTTCTGCCAACTCATGGGGGCTTCTGCCAGTCTATCTTCAGGGTACCATCCGGAGTCCAACGGCCAAACAGAGAGGATGAATCAAGAGCTGGAAACCACCCTCCGATGTATGACTCGTGACAACCCGTCCACATGGTCATCCTTTATTGTTTGGGCCGAATACGCGCACAACACCTTGCGCTCCTCCTCCACTGGTATGTCCCTTACAGTGTCAGTTTGGCTATGCTCCTCCATTGTTCCTGGACCAGGAGGCAGAAGTCAGAGTGCCTTCAGCCTTGAAGTTCGTCAGACGCTGTCGGCTTATGTGGAGGAAGACCCGTCTTAATCTTATGCGTTCCTCACAGAGGTACCAACAACAAGCCAACAGACGTCGCCGTCCCGGGCCTACCCTGCGCCCCGGCCAGAGAGTCTGGCTCTCCACAAGAGACTTACCTCTACGGGTGGAGTCTCACAAGCTTTCCCAAAAATACATCGGTCCCTTCAAGGATGCCAGGAGAGTTAACCCAGTTTCTTATCGCCTACACTTACCCAGATCCCTTAAGATTAATCCCACATTTCACATTTCATTGTTAAAACCTGTTGTTTTCTCCCCTTGTCCCGGCAGACAGACCTCCCCTCCGCCTCGTGTCATTGGAGGCCAGCCGGCTTATACCGTCCATCGGATACTGGATTCCCGCCGGGTGCAGCGGTCCCTGGCAGTATCTGGTGGACTGGGAAGGCTACAGTCCCGAGGAGAACTCCTGGGTTCCTACCAAAGACATCCTGGACCCTGACCTCATTCGTCAGTTCAGGGCCCTCCACCCTGAGAGAGCTGGTAGGAGCGTCGGGGCCGTTCCTAGGGGGGATTCTGTCAGGATTTGGCCAGGGTTGTTCCGGGTTTTGGTCACTAGATGCCCCCATTGTGCTTTTTGACCTCATATTTTTCCCTTGTTCCCCATTATTATTTGCACCTGTGCCTCGTTTTCCCTGATTGTATTTAAACCCTTAGTTTCCCTCAGTTCTGGGCTCTGTGTTTGTATGTTAGCACCCAGCCTAGTGTTCTATGTATTCTTGTCGATTCCGGTGAATGCTCTTGTGGAATTCTGTTTTTATTTTTGAGTATCTCTTGAGGCTTTTTGTGCTATTCCTACCACCTTTTGGATTTGCCATTTTTTTGTATTGAAGGACTTCTCCTTTTTACTTTATTAAATACACCGTCTTAAGTACTGCTGTGTCTGCCTCATCTTCTGGGTTCTGCTGACTATTCGTGGCTCAGTTGGTTAAGTGACTGTTTCTCACTCCGGAGACCCAGGTTCGTAACCGGGTCCTGACA
>NW_027003792.1:0-5210 GCF_036934945.1 Oncorhynchus masou masou
GTGTCAGGATTTGGCCAGGGTTGTTCCGGGTTTTGGTCAGTAGATGTCCCCATTGTGCTTTTTGTCCCTATGTTTTTCCCTTGATCCCCATTATTATTTGCACCTGTGTCTCGTTTCCCCTGATTGTATTTAAACCCTTTGTTTCCCTCAGTTCTGTGCTCTGTGTTTGTATGTTAGCACCCTGCCCTAGTGTTCTGTGTGCTCTTGTCGATTCCGGGTGAAGTTCTTGTGGTATTCTGTTTTTTTGTTTTTGTTTATTTTTGGTGAGTTTCTTTTGAGGTCTTTTTGTGTTTTTCCTACCACCTTTTGGATTTGCCATTTTTTGTATTTTAGGATTTTTTCTTTATTAAATACACCGTCTTAAGTACTGCTGTGTCTGCCTCATCTTCTGGGTTCTGCTGTCTATTCGTGGCTCAGTTGGTTAAGTGACTGTTTCTCACTCCGGAGACCCAGGTTCGAAACCGGGTCCTGACAGAAACACAGAGCCAAAAATGAACCCAGAGGCAGCCAGTTCCCAGGACCTTTTGCCACGCTGTCCCACCACCAGGAGACTGTCCAACGCCACGAAGCCGCCCTGGTTCAGCAAGAGGCCTTAATGGCTAGACATTCTCATCTTCTGTCGGAGATGCTGACTTCCATTAAGCAAATATCTGATCGACTTACCCCGGCAACAGTTTCCGTCCCAGTACCTCAGGTTCACGTACCCATGGCAGTTAACCCCTGGCTGAACCTCGTCTTCCACCTCCCCAACGGTTCTCAGGTGATCCAAGTGCTTGTAAAGGCTTTCTCACTCAATGTTCTCTCCTTTGAGCTGCAACCCCGCCGCTTCCACCGACCGGTCTAAGATCGCATATATCATCACCCTGCTGTCGGAAAGCCCTGGCCTGGGCTACTGCTGTGTGGGATGCCCATAGTTCCTGCTGTGCCAGCTACTCTGCCTTTGCTGAGGAATTCAAACGAGTGTTTCAAGGCCCAAGCAGTGGTTCTGACTCAGCCAAACAGCTCCTGACTCTCCATCAAGGCGGGCGCAGCGTGACGGACTATGCCATCCAGTTCCGCACGGTGGCAGCAGCGAGTGGCTGGAACAACGAGGCGCTCACGGTGTGCTTTCTGAAAGGCCTTTCCGACACTATCCAAGATGAACTGGCCACTTTCGGGAACCACCGGACAATCTCGAGTCCCTGATCGTTGGCCTCACGCATTGACCAGCCGTCTGAGAGAGAGAGAACTCAACCGTAGACCTCTAGCCCCCATCAGTCCCAGCTCCGAGTCCCCACCTTTATCATCGCTGGCTCCACCGGAACCCATGCAGATTGACGCATCTCCCAGGCTGAGAGAGACCGGATGAGGGAGCGACGCTGTCTATATTGCGGCAAACCGGGCCATTCCGTTCCACGTGTCCCGGGCTCCAGGGAAACGCTCTGTCCCGTACAGACCGGGGGAACTGTAACGGGAAACATAACCTCCTCCCATCCGTCCAACTCCCGTCTGCTCATTCCAGTCACCCTCTCCTGGGACAACCACAAGCTTCACCTTCAAGCCTTGCAGACTCTGGAGCCGCAGGTAACTTCATGGATGGTGTCTGGGCAAAGGAGAATGGCGTTCCCTCTGAACCTCTAAGTGACCCCATGAGGGTTACTACATTGGATGGAAGCCCTTTGGGATCTGGACTTGTCACTCATGTCACTACCTCCTTGAGACTTTCAGTTTCACAACACCAGGAATTGATGAACTTTCATTTGATCTCCTGTTCCGAGTTCCCTCTCGTCCTTGGATACCCCTGGCTTCACAGCCATAACCCTCACATCGACTGGTCTGTGGGCACTATCAAGCAGTGGGGTCCTACGTGCCAAGCTACTTGTATTTTCCAGAATTCCCGAGTTCTACTCCCGAGTCTTTAGAATCCATCGACCTGACCCGAGTTCCCGAGTGTTACCATGACCTCAAACTGGTGTTTAGCAAACAGAGGGCCACCATGCTACCACCCCATAGATCTTACGATTGCCCCATCGACCTGTTTCCGGGCACTTGCCCCCCAGGGGTCGGATCTTTTCCCTATCTCCACCCGAACGAGCTGCTATGGATACCTACATCAAGGACTCTCTGGAAGCAGGCCTCATGCGTCCATCAACCTCCTCGGCGGGAGCAGGGTTTTTCTTTGTGGCCAAGAAAGATGGTGGATTACGCCCTTGCATCGACTACCGGGGACTCAATGACATAACCGTCCGTAACCGTTACCCGCTACCCCTTATGGCCACAGCCTTCGAGCTGCTCCAGGAAGCAGTTGTTTTCACTAAGCTTGACCTGCGGAACGCATACCATCTTGTGCGGATCAGACCTGGTGACGAGTGGAAGACCGCTTTCAACACGCCTACTGGTCACTATGAATACTTGGTGATGCCCTTCGGCCTGACCAACGCCCCAGCGGTGTTCCAAGCGCTCATAAACGATGTGCTTAGGGATATGCTTAACATATTTGTGTTCGTTTACTTGGATGACATCCTCATCTTTTCGAGCTCCCTTCAAGAACACACTAAGCATGTCAGACAAGTACTCAAACGCCTCCTGGACAGCCATCTGTACGTTGCCGGAAAAATGTGAATTCCATTCATCCCAGTACAATTCCTGGGATTTGTAGTGGAACCCGGTCGAGTTCAAATGGACCCTAGGAAGGTAGGGCGGTAGCGGATTGGCCCACCCCCAAATCCGTTAAGGATGTTCAGCGTTTCCTGGGCTTCACAAACTTTTACCGCAAGTTCATCAAGAACTTCAGTTTGGTGGCAGCTCCTCTCTCAGCTTTAACCAAAGGTGGCAATGCAAGGTTTTTGTGGGGAAGAGAAGCTGAGACGGCCTTCCAAGGACTCAAGCAGCGCGTCCTCTCTGCTCCCATCCTGATACTACCGACTACGGATGAACCATTTGTGGTGGAGGTAGACGCATCAGAGGTTGGTGTTGGAGCTGTCCTGTCTCAGAGGGGTGAAGACAAGAAGCTTCATCCGTGCGCTTTCTTCTCACACCGGCTTACCCCGACTGAGAGGAACTACGATGTGGGGGATCGTGAACTCCTAGCGGTTAAGATGGCATTGAAGGAATGGAGACACTGGCTCGAGGGGCTTCTCACCCGTTTCAAGTGCTTACGGACCACAAAAATCTGGAGTATATCCAGCAGGCGAAGCGATTGAACTCTAGACAAGCTAGATGGTCTCTTTTCTTCAATCGATTCCAGTTTATCCTCACCCTATCGGCCCGGGTCGAAGAATCTCAAACCGGATGCCCTGTCCCGAGTCTACGCTCCTGCCATTCGAGATGACACGGACATGCCTGTCCTTCCTGCTGCTAAGATTGTGGCTCCGATCTCGTGGCAAGTTGAGGATACTGCGTGAGACGTGCTCAAGCTAGCGAACCGGACCCTAAAGGAGGCCCTGCCAATCGGTTGTTTGTCCCCAAGGCAGTGAGGACTCAGGTCCTTCTGTGGGGGCACTCCTCTCGCCTCACCTGTCATCCGGGCGTAGGTCGCACCTTGGAGTTCATCCAGCGTAAGTTCTGGTGGCCTACCATAAGAGAAGACGTTGCCACTTTCGTCAATGCCTGCCCCGTGTGCTGCCAGGGCAAATCTTCTCACCTCCGCCCTCAAGGACTCCTTCACCATTTACCTGTTCCCCACAGACCCTGGTCCCATATCTCATTGGACTTTATTACTGGACTTCCTCCATCCCATGGCAATACTACTATCCTAGTCATAATCGACAGGTTTTCAAAGGCGGCCAGGTTCGTCCCTCTGACTAAGTTACCTTCTGCCAAGGAAACGGCTGAGTTGGTAATTAATCATGTGTTCGAGTCTTGGCATTCCTCAAGATGTGGTTTCTGACAGAGGTCTTTAGTTCGCCTCAAGGTTTGGAAGGCCTTCTACCAACTCATGGGGGCTTCTGCCCAGTCTATCTTCAGGGTACCATCCGGGTCAAACGGCCAAACAGAGGATGAATCAAGAGCTGGAAACCACCCTCCGATGTATGACTCGTGACAACCCGTCCACATATCATCTCTTATTGTTTGGGCCTTAATACGCTTTGACAACACCTTGCGCTCCTCCTCCACTGGTATGTCCCCGCACGAGTGTCCAGTTTGGCTATGCTCCTCCATTGTTCCCGGACCAGGAGGCAGAAGTCAGAGTGCCTTCAGCCTTGAGGTTCGTCAGACGCTGTCGCTTATGTGGAGGAAGACCCGTCTTAATCTGATGCGTTCCTCACAGAGGTATCAACAACAAGCCAACAGACGTCGTCCGGGCCTACCCTGCGCCCCGGCCAGAGAGTCTGGCTTTCCACAAGAGACTTACCTCTACGGGTGGAGTCTCGCAAGCTGTCCCAAATACATCGGTCCCCTTCAAGGTTGCCAGGAGAGTTAACCAGTTTCTTATCGCCTACACTTACCCAGATCCCTTAAGATTAATCCCACATTTCATGTGTCATTGTTAAAACCTGTTGTTTTTTTCTCCCCTTGTCCCGGACAGACCTCCCCTCCGCCTCGTGTCATTGGAGGCCAGCCGGGCATACCGTCCACCGGATACTGGATTCCCGCCGGGTGCAGCGGTCCTGGCAGTATCTGGTGGACTGGGAAGGCTACGGTCCTGAGGAGCGCTCCCTGAGTTCCCTGCCAAAGACATCCTGGACCCTGACCTCATTCGTCAGTTCAGGGTCCCTCCCACCCTGAGAGAGCTGGTAGGAACGTCCAGGAGCCGTTCCTAGGGGGACTCTGTCAGATTTGGCCAGGGTTGTTCCGGGTTTTGGTCAGTAGATGTCCCCATTGTGCTTTGTCCTATGTTTTCCCTTGATCCCCATTATTTGCACCTGTGTCTCGTTCCCTAGATTGTATTAAACCCTTTGTTTCCTCAGTTCTGTGCTCTGTGTTTGTATGTTAGCACCCTGCCCTAGTGTTCTGTATTGCTCTTGTCGTTTCGGGTGAAGTTCTTGTGGTATTCTGTTTTTTGTTTTTGTTTATTTTTGGTGAGTTTCTTTTGAGGTCTTTTTGTGTTTTTCCTACCACCTTTTGGATTTGCCATTTTTTGTATTTTAGGATTTTTTCTTTATTAAATACACCGTCTTAAGTACTGCTGTGTCTGCCTCATCTTCTGGGTTCTGCTGTCTATTCGTGGCTCAGTTGGTTAAGTGACTGTTTCTCACTCCGGAGACCCAGGTTCGAAACCGGGTCCTGAC
>NW_027003793.1:0-5210 GCF_036934945.1 Oncorhynchus masou masou
TGTCAGGATTTGGCCAGGGTTGTTCCGGGTTTTGGTCAGTAGATGTCCCCATTGTGCTTTTTGTCCCTATGTTTTTCCCTTGATCCCCATTATTATTTGCACCTGTGTCTCGTTTCCCCTGATTGTATTTAAACCCTTTGTTTCCCTCAGTTCTGTGCTCTGTGTTTGTATGTTAGCACCCTGCCCTAGTGTTCTGTGTGCTCTTGTCGATTCCGGGTGAAGTTCTTGTGGTATTCTGTTTTTTGTTTTTGTTTATTTTTGGTGAGTTTCTTTTGAGGTCTTTTTGTGTTTTTCCTACCACCTTTTGGATTTGCCATTTTTTGTATTTTAGGATTTTTTCTTTATTAAATACACCGTCTTAAGTACTGCTGTGTCTGCCTCATCTTCTGGGTTCTGCTGTCTATTCGTGGCTCAGTTGGTTAAGTGACTGTTTCTCACTCCGGAGACCCAGGTTCGAAACCGGGTCCTGACAGAAACACAGAGCCAAAAATGAACCCAGAGGCAGGCCAGTTCCCAGACCTTTGCCACGCCGTCCCACCACCAGGAGACTGTCCAACGCCACGAAGCCGCCCTGGTTCCAGCAAGAGGCCTTAATGGCTAGACATTCTCATCTTCTGTCGGAGATGCTGACTTCCATTAAGCAAATATCTGATCGACTTGTTCCCGGCAACAGTTTTCCGTCCCAGTACCCTCAGGTTCACGTACCCCTGGCAGTTAACCCCTGGCTGAACCTCGTCTTTCCACCTCCCCAACGGTTCTCAGGTGATCCAAGTGCTTGTAAAGGCTTTCTCACTCAATGTTCTTCTTCTCCTTGAGCTGCAACCGTCGTTTCCCACCGACCGGTCTAAGATCGCATATATCATTACCCTGCTGTCGGAAAAGCCCTGGGCCTGGGCTACTGCTGTGTGGATGCCCATAGTTCCTGCTGTGCCAGCTACTCTGCCTTTGCTGAGGAATTCAAACGAGTGTTTCAAGGCCCAAGCAGTGGTTCTGACTCAGCCAAACAGCTCCTGACTCTCCATCAAGGTTGGCGCAGCGTGACGGACTATGCCATCCAGTTCGCACGGTGGCAGCAGCGAGTGGCTGGAACAACGAGGCGTCACGGTGTGCTTTCTGAAAGGCCTCCTTCCGACACTATCCAAGATGAACTGGCCACTCGGGAACCACCGGACAATCTCGAGTCCCTGATCAAGTTGGCCTCACGTATTGACCAGCCTGAGAGAGAGAGAACTCAACCGCAGACCTCTAGCCCCTATCAGTCCCAGCCCGAGTCCCCACCTTTATCATCGCTGGCTCCACCGGAACCCATGCAGATTGGACGATCTCCCAGGCTGAGAGAGACCGCCGGATGAGGGAGCGACGCTGTCTATATTGCGGCAAACCGGGCCACCGTCTCCACGTGTCCCGGGCTCCAGGGAACGCTCGGCCCCGACAGGACCGGGGGAACTAACGGAACATAACCTCCTCCCATCCGTCCAACTCCGCCTGCTCATTCCAGTCACCCTCCTGGGACAACCACAAGCTTCACCTTCAAGCCTTGGTAGACTCTGGAGCCGCAGGTAACTTCATGGATGGTGTCTGGCGAAGGAGAATGGCGCTCCTCTGAACTCTAAGTGACCCCATGAGGGTTACTACATTGGATGGAAGCCCTTTGGGATCTGGACTTTGTCACTCATGTCACTACCTCCTTGAGACTTTCAGTTTCACAACACCAGGAATTGATGAACTTTCATTTGATCTCCTGTTCCGAGTTCCCTCTCGTCCTGGATACCCCTGGCTTCACAGCCATAACCTCACATCGACTGGTCTGTGGGCACTATCAAGCAGTGGGGTCCTACGGCCAAGCTACTTGTATTTTCCAGAATTCCCCGAGTTCTACTCCCAGTCTTTAGAATCCATCGACCTTTGACCCGAGTTCCCGAGTGTTACCATGACCTCAAACTGGTGTTTAGCAAACAGAGGGCCACCATGCTACCACCCCATAGATCTTACGCATTGCCCCATCGACCTGTTTCCTGGCACTTGCTCCCCCAGGGGTCGGATCTTCCCCCTATCTCCACCCGAACGAGCTGCTATGGATACCTACATCAAGGACTCTCTGGAAGCAGGCCTCATGCGTCCATCAACCTCCCGGCGGGAGCAGGGTTTTTCTTGTGGCCAAGAAAGATGGTGGATTACGTCCTTGCATCGACTACCGGGGACTCAATGACATAACCGTCCGTAATCGCTACTGCTACTCCTATGGCCACAGCCTTCGAGCTGCTCCAGGAAGCAGTTGTTTTCACTAAGCTTGACCTGCGGAACGCATACCATCTTGTGCGAATCAGACCTGGTCACGAGGAAGACCGTCTAAACACGCCTACTGGTCACTATGAATACTTGGTGATGCCCTTCGGCCTGACCACCCCAGCGGTGTTCCAAGCGCTCATAAAGGATGTGCTTAGGGATATGCTTAACATATTTTGTGTTCGTTTACTTGGATGACATCCTCATCTTTCGAGCTCCCTTCAAGAACACACTAAGCATGTCAGACAAGTACTCAAACGCTCCTGGACAGCCATCTGTACGTTAAGCCGGAAAATGTGAATTCCATTCATCCCGAGTACAATTCCTGGGATTTGTAGTGGAACCCGGTCGAGTCCAAATGGACCCTAGGAAGGTAGGGGCGGTAGCGGATTGGCCCACCCCCAAATCCGTTATGATGTTCAGCGTTTCTGGGCTTCACAAATTTTTACCGTAAGTTCATCAAGAACTTCAGTTTGGTGGCAGCTCCTCTCTCAGCTTTAATCCAGCGGCAATGCAAGGTTTGTGTGGGGAAGAGAAGCTGAGACGTCTTCCATGACTCAAGCAGGCGCTGGTTCTCTCTGCTCCCATCCTGATACTACCGACTACGGATGAACCATTTGTGGTGGAGGTAGACGTATCAGAGGCTGGTGTTGGAGCTGTCCTGTCCAGAGGGGGTGAAGACAAGAAGCTTCATCCGTGCGCTTTCTTCTCACACCGGCTTACCCCGACTGAGAGGAACTACGATGTGGGGATCGTGAACTCCTAGCGGTTAAGATGGCATTGAAGGAATGGAGACACTGGCTCGAGGGGGCTTCTCACCCGTTTCAAGTGCTTACGGACCACAAAAATCTGGAGTATATCCAGCAGGCGAAGCGATTGAACTCTAGACAAGCTAGATGGTCTCTTTTCTTCAATCGATTCCAGTTTATCCTCACCTATCGGCCCGGGTCGAAGAATCTCAAACCGGATGCCCTGTCCCGAGTCTACGCTCCTGCCATTCGAGATGACACGGACATGCCTGTCCTTCCTGCTGCTAAGATTGTGGCTCCGATCTCGTGGCAAGTTGAGGATACCGTGAGACGTGCTCAAGCTAGCGAACCGGACCCGAAAGGAGGTCCTGCCAATCGGTTGTTTGTCCCCAAGGCAGTGAGGACTCAGGTCCTTCTGTGGGGGCACTCCTCTCGCCTCACCTGTCATCCGGGCGTAGGTCGCACCTTGGAGTTCATCCAGCGTAAGTTCTGGTGGCCTACCATAAGAGAAGACGTTGCCACTTTCGCCAATGCCTGTCCCGTGTGCTGCCAGGGCAAATCTTCTCACCTCCGCCCTCAAGGACTCCTTCACCCTTTACCTGTTCCCCACAGACCCTGGTCCCATATCTCATTGGACTTTATTACTGGACTTCCTCCATCCCATGGCAATACTACTATCCTAGTCATAATCGACAGGTTTTCAAAGGCGGCCAGGTTCGTCCCTCTGACTAAGTTACCTTCTGCCAAGGAAACGGCTGAGTTGGTAATTAATCATGTGTTCCGAGTCTTCGGCATTCCTCAAGATGTGGTTTCTGACAGAGGTCCCCAGTTCGCCTCAAGGTTTTGGAAGGCCTTCTGCCAACTCATGGGGGCTTCTGCCAGTCTATCTTCAGGGTACCATCCGGAGTCCAACGGCCAAACAGAGAGGATGAATCAAGAGCTGGAAACCACCCTCCGATGTATGACTCGTGACAACCCGTCCACATGGTCATCCTTTATTGTTTGGGCCGAATACGCGCACAACACCTTGCGCTCCTCCTCCACTGGTATGTCCCCGCACGAGTGTCAGTTTGGCTATGCTCCTCCATTGTTCCCGGACCAGGAGGCAGAAGTCAGAGTGCCTTCAGCCTTGAGGTTCGTCAGACGCTGTCGGCTTATGTGGAGGAAGACCCGTCTTAATCTGATGCGTTCTCACAGAGGTATCAACAACAAGCCAACAGACGTCGCCGTCCCGGGCCTACCCTGCGCCCCGGCCAGAGAGTCTGGCTTTCCACAAGAGACTTACCTCTACGGGTGGAGTCTCGCAAGCTGTCCCAAAAATACATCGGTCCCTTCAAGGTTGCCAGGAGAGTTAACCCAGTTTCTTATCGCCTACACTTACCCAGATCCCTTAAGATTAATCCCACATTTCATGTGTCATTGTTAAAACCTGTTGTTTTTTCTCCCTTGTCCCGGCAGACAGACCTCCCCTCCGCCTCGTGTCATTGGAGGCCAGCCGGCTTATACCGTCCACCGGATACTGGATTCCCGCCGGGTGCAGCGGTCCTGGCAGTATCTGGTGGACTGGGAAGGCTACGGTCCTGAGGAGCGCTCCTGGGTTCCTGCCAAAGACATCCTGGACCCTGACCTCATTCGTCAGTTCAGGGTCCTCCACCCTGAGAGAGCTGGTAGGAACGTCAGGAGCCGTTCCTAGGGGGGATTCTGTCAGGATTTGGCCAGGGTTGTTCCGGGTTTTGGTCAGTAGATGTCCCCATTGTGCTTTTTGTCCCTATGTTTTTCCCTTGATCCCCATTATTATTTGCACCTGTGTCTCGTTTCCCCTGATTGTATTTAAACCCTTTGTTTCCCTCAGTTCTGTGCTCTGTGTTTGTATGTTAGCACCCTGCCCTAGTGTTCTGTGTGCTCTTGTCGATTCCGGGTGAAGTTCTTGTGGTATTCTGTTTTTTGTTTTTGTTTATTTTTGGTGATTTTCTTTTGAGGTCTTTTTGTGTTTTTCCTACCACCTTTTGGATTTGCCATTTTTTTGTATTTTAGGATTTTTTCTTTATTAAATACACCGTCTTAAGTACTGCTGTGTCTGCCTCATCTTCTGGGTTCTGCTGTCTATTCGTGGCTCAGTTGGTTAAGTGACTGTTTCTCACTCCGGAGACCCAGGTTCGAAACCGGGTCCTGACA
>NW_027003794.1:0-5209 GCF_036934945.1 Oncorhynchus masou masou
TGTCAGGATTTGGCCAGGGTTGTTCCGGGTTTTGGTCAGTAGATGTCCCCATTGTGCTTTTTGTCCCTATGTTTTTCCCTTGATCCCCATTATTATTTGCACCTGTGTCTCGTTTCCCCTGATTGTATTTAAACCCTTTGTTTCCCTCAGTTCTGTGCTCTGTGTTTGTATGTTAGCACCCTGCCCTAGTGTTCTGTGTGCTCTTGTCGATTCCGGGTGAAGTTCTTGTGGTATTCTGTTTTTTGTTTTTGTTTATTTTTGGTGAGTTTCTTTTGAGGTCTTTTTGTGTTTTTCCTACCACCTTTTGGATTTGCCATTTTTTGTATTTTAGGATTTTTTCTTTATTAAATACACCGTCTTAAGTACTGCTGTGTCTGCCTCATCTTCTGGGTTCTGCTGTCTATTCGTGGCTCAGTTGGTTAAGTGACTGTTTCTCACTCCGGAGACCCAGGTTCGAAACCGGGTCCTGACAGAAACACAGAGCCAAAATGAACCCAGAGGCAGCCAGTTCCCAGGACCTTTTTACACAGCTGCCCCACCACCAGGAGACTGTCCAACTCACGGCCGCCTGGTTCAGGCAAGAGGCCTTAATGGCTAGACATTCTCATCTTCTGTCGAGATGCTGACTCATTACAAATATCTGATCGACTTACCCCGGCAACAGTTTCCGTCCCAGTACCTCAGGTTCACGTACTCCATGGCAGTTAACCCTGGCTGAACTCGTCTCTCCACCTCCCCAACGGTTCTCAGGGTGATCCAAGTGCTTGTAAAGGCTTTCTTACTCAATGTTCTCTCTCCTTTGAGCTGCAACCTGCCGCTTCACCGACCGGTCTAAGATCGCATATATCATTACCCTGCTGTCGGAAAAAGCCCTGGCCTGGGCTACTGCTGTGTGGGATGCCCATAGTCTTGCTGTGCCAGCTACTCTGCCTTGCTGAGGAATTCAAACGAGTGTTTCAGGCCCAAGCAGTGGTTCTGACTCAGCCAAACAGCTCCTGACTCTCCATCAAGGTTGGCGCAGCGTGACGGACTATGCCATCCAGTTCCGCACGGTGGCAGCGAGGCTGGAACAACGAGGCGCTCACGGTGTGCTTTCTGAAAGGCCTTTCCGACACTATCCAAGATGAACTGGCCACTCGAACCACCGACAATCTCGAGTCCCTGATCAAGTTGGCCTCACGCATTGACCAGCGTCTGAGAGAGAGAGAACTCAACCGTAGACCTCAGTCCCTATCAGTCCCAGCTGGAGTCCCCACCTTTATCATCGCTGGCTCCACCGGAACCCATGCAGATTGGACGCATCTCCCAGGCTGAGAGAGACCGCCGGATGAGTGGAGCGACGCTGTCTATATTGCGGCAAACCGGGCCATTTCCGTTCCACGTGTCCCGGGCTCCAGGGAACGCTCTGTCCCGCATAGACCGGGGGAACCAACGGGAAACATAACCTCCTCCCATCCGTCCAACTCCTGTCTGCTCATTCCAGTCACCCTCTCCTGGGACAACCACAAGCTTCACCTTCAAGCCTTGGTAGACTCTGGAGCCGCAGGTAACTTCATGGATGGTGTCTGGCGAAGGAGAATGGCGTTCCTCTGAACCTCTAAGTGACCCCATGAGGGTTACTACATTGATGGAAGCCCTTTGGGATCTGGACTTGTCACTCATGTCACTACCTCCTTGAGACTTTCAGTTTCACAACACCAGGAATTGATGAACTTTCATTTGATCTCCTGTTCCGAGTTCCTCTCGTCCTTGGATACCCTGGCTTCACAGCCATAACCCTCACATCGACTGGTCTGTGGGCACTATCAAGCAGTGGGGTCCTACGTGCCAAGCTACTTGTATTTTCCAGAATTCCCGAGTTCTACTCCCGAGTCTTTAGAATCCATCGACCTGACCCGAGTTCCCGAGTGTTACCATGACCTCAAACTGGTGTTTAGCAAACAGAGGGCCACCATGCTACCACCCCATAGATCTTACGATTGCCCCATCGACCTGTTTCCGGGCACTTGCCCCCAGGGGTCGGATCTTTTCCCTATCTCCACCCGAACGAGCTGCTATGGATACCTACATCAAGGACTCTCTGGAAGCAGGCCTCATGCGTCCATCAACCTCCCCGGCGGGAGCAGGGTTTTTCTTTTGTGGCCAAGAAAGATGGTGGATTACGTCCTTGCATCGACTACCGGGGACTCAATGACATAACCGTCCGCAATCATACCCGCTACTCCCTTATGGCCACAGCCTTCGAGCTGCTCCAGGAAGCAGTTGTTTTCACCAAGCTTGACCTGCGGAACGCATACCATCTTGTGCGGATCAGACCTGGTGACGAGTGGAAGACCGCTTTCAACACGCCTCTACTGGTCACTATGAATACTTGGTGATGCCTTCGGCCTGACCAACGCCCAGCGGTGTTCCAAGCGCTCATAAACGATGTGCTTAGGGATATGCTTAACATATTTGTGTTCGTTTACTTGGATGACATCCTCATCTTTCGAGCTCCCTTCAAGAACACACTAAGCATGTCAGACAAGTACTCAAACGCTCCTGGACAGCCATCTGTACGTTGCCGGAAAAATGTGAATTCCATTCATCCCGAGTACAATTCCTGGGATTTGTAGTGGAACCCGGTCGAGTCCAAATGGACCCTAGGAAGGTAGGGGCGGTAGCGGATTGGCCCACCCCCCAATCCGTTAAGGATGTTCAGCGTTTCCTGGGCTTCACAAACTTTTACCGGCAAGTTCATCAAGAACTTCAGTTTGTGGCAGCTCCTCTCTCAGCTTTAACCAAAGGTGGCAATGCAAGGTTTTTGTGGGGAAGAGAAGCTGAGACGGCCTTCCAAGGACTCAAGCAGCGCACCCTTCTGGCTCCCCATCCTGATACTACCGACCACGGATGAACCATTTGTGGTGGAGGTAGACGCATCAGAGGTTGGTGTTGGAGCTGTCCTGTCTCAGAGGGGTGGAAGACAAGAAGCTTCATCCGTGCGCTTCTTCTCACACCGGCTTACCCCGACTGAGAGGAACTACGATGTGGGGATCGTGAACTCCTAGCGGTTAAGATGGCATTGAAGGAATGGAGACACTGGCTCGAGGGGCTTTCCTCACCCGTTCTAAGTGCTTACGGACCACAAAAATCTGGAGTATATCCAGGCGAAGCGATTGAACTCTAGACAAAGCAGATGGCCCCTCTTTTTCTTCAATCGATTCCAGTTTATCCTCACCTATCGGCCCGGGTCGAAGAATCTCAAACCGGATGCCCTGTCCCGAGTCTACGCTCCTGTTGTTCAGATGACACGGACATGCCTGTCCTTCCCTGCTGCCAGACGTGGCTCCCATCTCGGTGGGCAGTTGAGGATACACTGTGAGACGTGCTCAAGCTAGCGAACCGGACCCTAAAGGAGGCCCTGCCAATCGGTTGTTTGTCCCCAAGGCAGTGAGGACTCAGGTCCTTCTGTGGGGGGCACTCCCTCTCGCCTCACCTGTCATCCGGGCGTAGGTCGCACCTTGGAGTTCATCCAGCGTAAGTTCTGGTGGCCTACCATAAGAGAAGACGTTGCCACTTTCGTCAATGCCTGCCCCGTGTGCTGCCAGGGCAAATCTTCTCACCTCCGCCCTCAAGGACTCCTTCACCCTTTACCTGTTCCCCACAGACCCTGGTCCCATATCTCATTGGACTTTATTACTGGACTTCCTCCATCCCATGGCAATACTACTATCCTAGTCATAATCGACAGGTTTTCAAAGGCGGCCAGGTTCGTCCCTCTGACTAAGTTACCTTCTGCCAAGGAAACGGCTGAGTTGGTAATTAATCATGTGTTCCGAGTCTTCGGCATTCCTCAAGATGTGGTTTCTGACAGAGGTCCCCAGTTCGCCTCAAGGTTTTGGAAGGCCTTCTGCCAACTCATGGGGGCTTCTGCCAGTCTATCTTCAGGGTACCATCCGGAGTCCAACGGCCAAACAGAGAGGATGAATCAAGAGCTGGAAACCACCCTCCGATGTATGACTCGTGACAACCCGTCCACATGGTCATCCTTTATTGTTTGGGCCGAATACGCGCACAACACCTTGCGCTCCTCCTCCACTGGTATGTCCCCGCACGAGTGTCAGTTTGGCTATGCTCCTCCATTGTTCCCGGACCAGGAGGCAGAAGTCAGAGTGCCTTCAGCCTTGAGGTTCGTCAGACGCTGTCGGCTTATGTGGAGGAAGACCCGTCTTAATCTGATGCGTTCCTCACAGAGGTATCAACAACAAGCCAACAGACGTCGCCGTCCCGGGCCTACCCTGCGCCCCGGCCAGAGAGTCTGGCTTTCCACAAGAGACTTACCTCTACGGGTGGAGTCTCGCAAGCTGTCCCAAAAATACATCGGTCCCTTCAAGGTTGCCAGGAGAGTTAACCCAGTTTCTTATCGCCTACACTTACCCAGATCCCTTAAGATTAATCCCACATTTCATGTGTCATTGTTAAAACCTGTTGTTTTTTCTCCCCTTGTCCCGGCAGACAGACCTCCCCCTCCGCCTCGTGTCATTGGAGGCCAGCCGGCTTATACCGTCCACCGGATACTGGATTCCCGCCGGGTGCAGCGGTCCTGGCAGTATCTGGTGGACTGGGAAGGCTACGGTCCTGAGGAGCGCTCCTGGGTTCCTGCCAAAGACATCCTGGACCCTGACCTCATTCGTCAGTTCAGGGTCCTCCACCCTGAGAGAGCTGGTAGGAACGTCAGGAGCCGTTCCTAGGGGGGATTCTGTCAGGATTTGGCCAGGGTTGTTCCGGGTTTTGGTCAGTAGATGTCCCCATTGTGCTTTTTGTCCCTATGTTTTTCCCTTGATCCCCATTATTATTTGCACCTGTGTCTCGTTTCCCCTGATTGTATTTAAACCCTTTGTTTCCCTCAGTTCTGTGCTCTGTGTTTGTATGTTAGCACCCTGCCCTAGTGTTCTGTGTGCTCTTGTCGATTCCGGGTGAAGTTCTTGTGGTATTCTGTTTTTTGTTTTTGTTTATTTTTGGTGAGTTTCTTTTGAGGTCTTTTTGTGTTTTTCCTACCACCTTTTGGATTTGCCATTTTTTGTATTTTAGGATTTTTTCTTTATTAAATACACCGTCTTAAGTACTGCTGTGTCTGCCTCATCTTCTGGGTTCTGCTGTCTATTCGTGGCTCAGTTGGTTAAGTGACTGTTTCTCACTCCGGAGACCCAGGTTCGAAACCGGGTCCTGA
>NW_027003795.1:0-5209 GCF_036934945.1 Oncorhynchus masou masou
GTGTCAGGATTTGGCCAGGGTTGTTCCGGGTTTTGGTCACTAGATGCCCCCATTGTGCTTTTTGACCTTATGTTTTTTCCCTTGTTCCCCATTATTATTTGCACCTGTGCCTCGTTTACCCTGATTGTATTTAAACCCTTAGTTTCCTCAGTTCTGTGCTCTGTGTTTGTATGTTAGCACCCAGCCCTAGTGTTCTGTGTATTCTTGTCGATTCCGGTGGATGCTCTTGTGGAATTCTGTTTTTGTTTTTGAGTATCTCTTGAGGCTTTTTTGTGCTATTCCTACCACCTTTTGGATTTGCCATTTTTGTATTTAAGGACTTCTCCTTTTTACTTTATTAAATACACCGTCTTAAGTACTGCTGTGTCTGCCTCATCTTCTGGGTTCTGCTGACTATTCGTGGCTCAGTTGGTTAAGTGACTGTTTCTCACTCCAGAGACCCAGGTTCGTAACCGGGTCCTGACAGAAACACAGAGCCAAAAATGAACCCAGAGGCCAGTTCCCAGGACCTTTTTGCCATGCTGTCCCACCACCAGGAGACTGTCCAACGCCACGAAGCCGCCCTGGTTCAGCAAGAGGCCTTAATGGCTAGACATTGTCATCTTCTGTCGGAGATGCTGACTTCCATTAAGCAAATATCTGATCGTCTTACCCCGGCAACAGTTCCCGTCCCAGTACCTCAGATTCACGTACCCATGGCAGTTAACCCCCTGGCTGAACCTCGTCTTCCACCTCCCCAACGGTTCTCAGGTGATCCAAGTGCTTGTAAAGGGTTTCTCACCCAATGTTCTCTCTCCTTTGAGCTACAACCCTCGTCGTTTCCCACCGACCGGTCTAAGATCGCTATATCATCACCCTGCTGTCGGAAAAAGCCCTGGCCTGGGCTACTGCTGTGTGGGATGCCCATAGTTCCTGCTGTGCCAGCTACTCTGCCTTTGCTGAGGAATTCAAACGAGTGTTTCAAGGCCCAAGCAGTGGTTCTGACTCAGCCAAACAGCTCCTGACTCTCCACCAAGGTTGGCGCAGCGTGACGGACTATGCCATCCAGTTCCGCACGGTGGCAGCAGCAAGTGGCTGGAACAACGAGGCGCTCACGGTGTGCTTTCTGAAAGGCCTTTCCGACACTATCCAAGATGAACTGGCCACTCGGGAACCACCGGACAATCTCGAGTCCCTGATCAAGTTGGCCTCACGCATTGACCAGCGTCTAGAGAGAGAGAACTCAACCGTAGACCTCTAGCCCCTATCAGTCCCAGCCCGAGTCCCCACCTTTATCCTCGCTGGCTCCATCGGAACCCATGCAGATTGGACGCATCTCCCAGGCTGAGAGAGACTGCCGGATGAGGGAGCGACGCTGTCTATATTGCGGCAAACCGGGCCATTTCCGTTCCACGTGTCCCGGGCTCCAGGGAAACGCTCTGTCCCGTACAGACCGGGGGAACTGTAACGGGAAACATAACCTCCTCCCATCCGTCCAACTCCCGTCTGCTCATTCCAGTCACCCTCTCCTGGGACAACCACAAGCTTCACCTTCAAGCCTTGGTAGACTCTGGAGCCGCAGGTAACTTCATGGATGGTGTCTGGGCGAAGGAGAATGGCGTTCCCTCTGAACCTCTAAGTGAACCCATGAGGGTCACTACATTGGATGGAAGCCCTTTGGGATCTGGACTTGTCACTCATGTCACTACCTCCTTGCGACTTTCAGTTTCACAACACCAGGAATTGATGAACTTTCATTTGATCTCCTGTTCCGAGTTCCCTCTCGTCCTTGGATACCCCTGGCTTCACAGCCATAACCCTCACATCGACTGGTCTGTGGGCACTATCAAGCAGTGGGGTCCTACGTGCCAAGCTACTTGTATTTTCCAGAATTCCCCGAGTTCTACTCCCGAGTCTTTAGAATCCATCGACCTGACCCGAGTTCCCGAGTGTTACCATGACCTCAAACTGGTGTTTAGCAAACAGAGGGCCACCATGCTACCACCCCATAGACCTTACGATTGCCCCATCGACCTGTTTCCTGGGCACTTGCCTCCAGGGGTCGGATCTTTTCCGACCTCCCACCCGAACGAGCTGCTATGGATACCTCATCAAGGACGCTTCTGGAAGCAGCCTCTGCGCGCTCCATCCACCTCGCCCGGCGGGAGCAGGGTTTTTCTTTGTGGCCAAGAAAGACGGTGGATTACGTCCTTGCATCGACTACCGGGGACTCAATGCCATAACCGTCCGTAACCGTTACCCGCTACCCCTTATGGCCACAGCCTTCGAGCTGCTCCAGGAAGCAGTTGTTTTCACTAAGCTTGACCTGCAGAACGCATACCATCTTGTGCGGATCAGACCTGGTGACGAGTGGAAGACCGCTTCAACACGCCTACTGGTCACTATGAATACTTGGTGATGCCCTTCGGCCTGACCAATGCCCCAGCGGTGTTCCAAGCGCTCATAAACGATGTGCTTAGGGATATGCTTAACATATTTGTGTTCGTTACTTGGATGACATCCTCATCTTTTCGAGCTCCCTTCAAGAACACACTAAGCATGTCAGACAAGTACTCAAACGCCTCCTGGACAGCCATCTGTACGTTAAGCCGGAAAAATGTGAATTCCATTCATCCCGAGTACAATTCCTGGGATTTGTAGTGGAACCCGGTCGAGTCCAAATGGACCCCAGGAAGGTAGGGGCGGTAGCGGATTGGCCCACCCCCAAATCCGTTAAGGAAGTTCAGCGTTTCCTGGGCTTCACAAACTTTTACCGCAAGTTCATCAAGAACTTCAGCTTGGTGGCAGCCCCTCTCTCAGCTTTAACCAAGGGTGGCAATGCAAGGTTTTTGTGGGGAAGAGAAGCTGAGACGGCCTTCCAAGGACTCAAGCAGCGCGTTCTCTCTGCTCCCATCCTGATACTACCGACTACGGATGAACCATTTGTGGTGGAGGTAGACGCATCAGAGGTTGGTGTTGGAGCTGTCCTGTCTCAGAGGGGTGAAGACAAGAAGCTTCATCCGTGCGCTTTCTTCTCACACCGGCTTACCCCGACTGAGAGGAACTACGATGTGGGGGATCGTGAACTCCTAGCGGTTAAGATGGCATTGAAGGAATGGAGACACTGGCTCGAGGGGGCTTCTCACCCGTTTCAAGTGCTTACGGACCACAAAAATCTGGAGTATATCCAGCAGGCGAAGCGGTTGAACTCTAGACAAGCTAGATGGTCTCTTTTCTTCAATCGATTCCAGTTTATCCTCACCTATCGGCCCGGGTCGAAGAATCTCAAACCGGATGCCCTGTCCCGAGTCTACGCTCCTGCCATTCGAGATGACACGGACATGCCTGTCCTTCCTGCTGCTAAGATTGTGGCTCCGATCTCGTGGCAAGTTGAGGATACCGTGAGACGTGCTCAAGCTAGCGAACCGGACCCGAAAGGAGGTCCTGCCAATCGGTTGTTTGTCCCCAAGGCAGTGAGGACTCAGGTCCTTCTGTGGGGGCACTCCTCTCGCCTCACCTGTCATCCGGGCGTAGGTCGCACCTTGGAGTTCATCCAGCGTAAGTTCTGGTGGCCTACCATAAGAGAAGACGTTGCCACTTTCGTCAATGCCTGTCCCGTGTGCTGCCAGGGCAAATCTTCTCACCTCCGCCCTCAAGGACTCCTTCACCCTTTACCTGTTCCCCACAGACCCTGGTCCCATATCTCATTGGACTTTATTACTGGACTTCCTCCATCCCATGGCAATACTACTATCCTAGTCATAATCGACAGGTTTTCAAAGGCGGCCAGGTTCGTCCCTCTGACTAAGTTACCTTCTGCCAAGGAAACGGCTGAGTTGGTAATTAATCATGTGTTCCGAGTCTTCGGCATTCCTCAAGATATGGTTTCTGACAGAGGTCCCCAGTTCGCCTCAAGGTTTTGGAAGGCCTTCTGCCAACTCATGGGGGCTTCTGCCAGTCTATCTTCAGGGTACCATCCGGAGTCCAACGGCCAAACAGAGGATGAATCAAGAGCTGGAAACCACCCTCCGATGTATGACTCGTGACAACCCGTCCACATGGTCATCCTTTATTGTTTGGGCCGAATACGCGCACAACACCTTGCGCTCCTCCTCCACTGGTATGTCCCCGCACGAGTGTCAGTTTGGCTATGCTCCTCCATTGTTCCCGGACCAGGAGGCAGAAGTCAGAGTGCCTTCAGCCTTGAAGTTCGTCAGACGCTGTCGGCTTATGTGGAGGAAGACCCGTCTTAATCTTATACGTTCCTCACAGAGGTACCAACAACAAGCCAACAGACGTCGCCGTCCCGGGCCTACCCTGCGCCCCGGCCAGAGAGTCTGGCTCTCCACAAGAGACTTACCTCTACGGGTGGAGTCTCGCAAGCTGTCCCAAAAATACATCGGTCCCTTCAAGGTTGCCAGGAGAGTTAACCCAGTTTCTTATCGCCTACACTTACCCAGATCCCTTAAGATTAATCCCACATTTCACATTTCATTGTTAAAACCTGTTTTTTTCTCCCCTTGTCCCGGCAGACAGACCTCCCCCTCCGCCTCGTGTCATTGGAGGCCAGCCGGCTTATACCGTCCATCGGATACTGGATTCCCGCCGGGTGCAGCGGTCCTGGCAGTATCTGGTGGACTGGGAAGGCTACGGTCCCGAGGAGCGCTCCTGGGTTCCTGCCAAAGACATCCTGGACCCTGACCTCATTCGTCAGTTCAGGGCCCTCCACCCTGAGAGAGCTGGTAGGAACGTCGGGAGCCGTTCCTAGGGGGATTCTGTCAGGATTTGGCCAGGGTTGTTCCGGGTTTTGGTCACTAGATGCCCCCATTGTGCTTTTTGACCTTATGTTTTTTCCCTTGTTCCCCATTATTATTTGCACCTGTGCCTCGTTTACCCTGATTGTATTTAAACCCTTAGTTTCCCTCAGTTCTGTGCTCTGTGTTTGTATGTTAGCACCCAGCCCTAGTGTTCTGTGTATTCTTGTCGATTCCGGTGGAATTCTGTTTTTGTTTTTGAGTATCTCTTGAGGCTTTTTTGTGCTATTCCTACCACCTTTTGGATTTGCCATTTTTGTATTTAAGGACTTCTCCTTTTTACTTTATTAAATACACCGTCTTAAGTACTGCTGTGTCTGCCTCATCTTCTGGGTTCTGCCGACTATTCGTGGCTCAGTTGGTTAAGTGACTGTTTCTCACTCCGGAGACCCAGGTTCGTAACCGGGTCCTGACAG
>NW_027003796.1:0-5209 GCF_036934945.1 Oncorhynchus masou masou
TGTCAGGATTTGGCCAGGGTTGTTCCGGGTTTTGGTCACTAGATGCCCCCATTGTGCTTTTTGACCTTATGTTTTTTCCCTTGTTCCCCATTATTATTTGCACCTGTGCCTCGTTTTCCCCTGATTGTATTTAAACCCTTAGTTTCCCTCAGTTCTGTGCTCTGTGTTTGTATGTTAGCACCCAGCCCTAGTGTTCTGTGTATTCTTGTCGATTTCCGGTGGATGCTCTTGTGGAATTCTGTTTTTGTTTTTGAGTATCTCTTGAGGCTTTTTTGTGCTATACCTACCACCTTTTGGATTTGCCATTTTGTATTGAAGGACTTCTCCTTTTTACTTTATTAAATACACCGTCTTAAGTACTGCTGTGTCTGCCTCATCTTCTGGGTTCTGCTGACTATTCGTGGCTCAGTTGGTTAAGTGACTGTTTCTCACTCCGGAGACCCAGGTTCGTAACCGGGTCCTGACAGAAACACAGAGCCAAAAATGAACCCAGAGGCAGCCAGTTCCCAGGACCTTTTTGCCATGCTGTCCCACCACCAGGAGACTGTCCAACGCCACGAAGCCGCCCTGGTTCAGCAAGAGGCCTTAATGGCTAGACATTCTCATCTTCTGTCGGAGATGCTGACTTCCATTAAGCAAATATCTGATCGTCTTACCCCGGCAACAGTTCCCGTCCCAGTACCTCAGATTCACGTACCCATGGCAGTTAACCCCCTGGCTGAACCTCGTCTTCCACCTCCCCAACGGTTCTCAGGTGATCCAAGTGCTTGTAAAGGGTTTCTCACCCAATGTTCTCTCTCCTTTGAGCTACAACCCTCGTCGTTTCCCACCGACCGGTCTAAGATCGCTTATATCATCACCCTGCTGTCGGAAAAGCCCTGGCCTGGGCTACTGCTGTGTGGGATGCCCATAGTTCCTGCTGTGCCAGCTACTCTGCCTTTGCTGAGGAATTCAAACGAGTGTTTCAAGGCCCAAGCAGTGGTTCTGACTCAGCCAAACAGCTCCTGACTCTCCACCAAGGTTGGCGCAGCGTGACGGACTATGCCATCCAGTTCCGCATGGTGGCAGCAGCAAGTGGCTGGAACAATGCAGGCGCTCACGGTGTGCTTTCTGAAAGGCCTTTCCGACACTATCCAAGATGAACTGGCCACTCGGAACCACCGGACAATCTCGAGTCCCTGATCAAGCTGGCCTCACGCATTGACCAGCCGTCTGAGAGAGAGAGAACTCAACCGTAGACCTCTAGCCTCTATCAGTCCCAGCTCCGAGTCCCCACCTTTATCCTCGCTGGCTCCATCGAACCCATGCAGATTGGACGCATCTCCCAGGCTGAGAGAGACCGCCGGATGAGGGAGCGACGCTGTCTATATTGCGGCAAACCGGGCCATTTCCGTTCCACGTGTCCCGGGCTCCAGGGAAAATCGCCTCCGTCCCGTACAGACTGGGGGGAACTGTAACGGGAAACATAACCTCCTCCCATCCGTCCAACTCCCGTCTGCTCATTCCAGTCACCCTCTCCTGGGACAACCACAAGCTTCACCTTCAAGCCTTGGTAGACTCTGGAGCCGCAGGTAACTTCATGGATGGTGTCTGGGGAAGGAGAATGGCGTTCCTCTGAACTCTAAGTGAACCCATGAGGGTCACTACATTGGATGGAAGCCCTTTGGGACCTGGACTTGTCACTCATGTCACTACCTCTCCTTGCGACTTTCAGTTTCACAACACCAGGAATTGATGAACTTTCATTTGATCTCCTGTTCCGAGTTCCCTCTCGTCCTGGATACCCCTGGCTTCACAGCCATAACCCTCACATCGACTGGTCTGTGGGCACTATCAAGCAGTGGGGTCCTACGTGCCAAGCTACTTGTATTTTCCAGAATTCCCCGAGTTCTACTCCCGAGTCTTTTAGAATCCATCGACTGACCCGAGTTCCAGAGTGTTACCATGACCTCAACTGGTGTTTAGCAAACAGAGGGCCACCATGCTACCACCCCATAGACCTTACGATTGCCCCATCGACCTGTTTCCGGGACTTGCCCCCAGGGGTCGGATCTTTTCCCCTATCTCCACCAACGAGCTGCTATGGATACCTACATCAGGACGCTCTGGAAGCAGGCCTCATGCGTCCATCCACCTCGCCCGGCGGGAGCAGGGTTTTTCAGGCCCAAGAAAGACGGTGGATTACGTCCTTGCATTGACTACCGGGGACTCAATGCCATAACCGTCCAGAACCCCTACTCCGCTACCCCTTATGGCCACAGCCTTCGAGCTGCTCCAGGAAGCAGTTGTTTTCACTGCTTTGACCTGCGGAACGATACCATCTTGTGCGGATCAGACCTGCGGACGAGTGGAAGACCGCTTTCAACACGCCTACTGGTCACTATGAATACTTGGTGATGCCCTTCGCCTGACCAACGCCCCCAGCGGTGTTCCAAGCGCTCATAAACGATGTGCTTAGGGATATGCTTAACATATTTGTGTTCACATTTGGATGACATCCTCATCTTTTTCGAGCTCCCTTCAAGAACACACTAAGCATGTCAGACAAGTACTCAAACGCCTCCTGGACAGCCATCTGTACGTTAAGCCGGAAAATGTGAATTCCATTCATCCCGAGTACAATTCCTGGGATTTGTAGTGGAACCTGGTCGAGTCCAAATGGACCCCAGGAAGGTAGGGGCGGTAGCGGATTGGCCCACCCCAAATCCGTTAAGGAAGTTCAGCGTTTCCTGGGCTTCACAAACTTTTACCGCAAGTTCATCAAGAACTTCAGCTTGGTGGCAGCCCCTCTCTCAGCTTTAACCAAGGGTGGCAATGCAAGGTTTTTGTGGGGAAGAGAAGCTGAGACGGTCTTCCAAGGACTCAAGCAGCGCGTTCTCTCTGCTCCCATCCTGATACTACCGACTACGGATGAACCATTTGTGGTGGAGGTAGACGATCAGAGGTTGGTGTTGGAGCTGTCCTGTCTCAGAGGGGTGAAGACAAGAAGCTTCATCCGTGCGCTTTCTTCTCTCACACCGGCTTACCCCGACTGAGAGGAACTACGATGTGGGGGATCGTGAACTCCTAGCGGTTAAGATGGCATTGAAGGAATGGAGACACTGGCCTCGAGGGGGCTTCTCACCCGTTTCAAGTGCTTACGGACCACAAAAATCTGGAGTATATCCAGCAGGCGAAGCGGTTGAACTCTAGACAAGCTAGATGGTCTCTTTTCTTCAATCGATTCCAGTTTATCCTCACCTATCGGCCCGGGTCGAAGAATCTCAAACCGGGATGCCCTGTCCCGAGTCTACGCTCCTGCCATTCGAGATGACACGGACATGCCTGTCCTTCCTGCTGCTAAGATTGTGGCTCCGATCTCGTGGCAAGTTGGAGATACCGTGAGACGTGCTCGCTTAGCGAACTGGACCCGAAAGGAGGTCCTGCCAATCGGTTGTTTGTCCCCAAGGCAGTGAGGACTCAGGTCCTTCTGTGGGGGCACTCCTCTCGCTCACCTGTCATCCGGGCGTAGGTCGCACCTTGGAGTTCATCCAGCGTAAGTTCTGTGGCCTACCATAAGAGAAGATGTTGCCACTTTCGTCAATGCCTGTCCCGTGTGCTGCCAGGGCAAATCTTCTCACCTCCGCCCCTCAAGGACCCTTCACCCTTTACCTGTTCCCCACAGACCCTGGTCCCATATCTCATTGGACTTTATTACTGGACTCCTCCATCCCATGGCAATACTACTATCCTAGTCATAATCGACAGGTTTTCAAAGGCGGCCAGGTTCGTCCCTCTGACTAAGTTACCTTCTGCCAAGGAAACGGCTGAGTTGGTAATTAATCATGTGTTCCGGAAGTCTTCGGCATTCCTCAAGATATGGTTTCTGACAGAGGTCCCCAGTTCGCCTCTAAGGTTTTGGAAGGCCTTCTGCCAACTCATGGGGCTTCTGCCAGTCTATCTTCAGGGTACCATCCGGAGTCCAACGGCCAAACAGAGAGGATGAATCAAGAGCTGGAAACCACTCTCCGATGTATGACTCGTGACAACCCATCACATGGTCATCCTTATTGTTTGGGAGCCAATACGCGCACAACACCTTGCGCCTCCTCCACTGGTATGTCCCCACGAGTGTCAGTTTGGCTATGCTCCTCCATTGTTCCGGACCAGGAGGCAGAAGTCAGAGTGCCTTCAGCCTTGAAGTTCGTCAGACGCTGTCGGCTTATGTGGAGGAAGACCCGTCTTAATCTTATGCGTTCACAGAGGTACCAACAACAAGCCAACAGATCACGCCGTCCCGGGCCTACCCTGCGCCCGGCCAGAGAGTCTGGCTCTCCACAAGAGACTTACCTATGGGTGAGCCCCAAGCTGTCCCAAAAATACATCGGTCCCTTCAAGGTTGCCAGGAGAGTTAAACTCAGTTTCTTATCGCCTACACTTACCCAGATCCCTTAAGATTAATCCCACATTTCACATTTCATTGTTAAAACCTGTTGCTTTCTCCCCTTGTCCCGGCAGACAGACCTCCCCTCCGCCTCGTGTCATTGGAGGCCAGCCGGCTTATACCGTCCATCGGATACTGGATTCCCGCCGGGTGCAGCGGTCCTGGCAGTATCTGGTGGACTGGGAAGGCTACGGTCCCGAGGAGCGCTCCTGGGTTCCTGCCAAAGACATCCTGGACCCTGACCTCATTCGTCAGTTCAGGGCCCTCCACCCTGAGAGAGCTGGTAGGAACGTCAGGAGCCGTTCCTAGGGGGGGGATTCTGTCAGGATTTGGCCAGGGTTGTTCCGGGTTTTGGTCACTAGATGCCCCCATTGTGCTTTTTGACCTTATGTTTTTTCCCTTGTTCCCCATTATTATTTGCACCTGTGCCTCGTTTTCCCCTGATTGTATTTAAACCCTTAGTTTCCCTCAGTTCTGTGCTCTGTGTTTGTATGTTAGCACCCAGCCCTAGTGTTCTGTGTATTCTTGTCGTTTCCGGTGGATGCTCTTGTGGAATTCTGTTTTTGTTTTTGAGTATCTCTTGAGGCTTTTTTGTGCTATACCTACCACCTTTTGGATTTGCCATTTTGTATTGAAGGACTTCTCCTTTTTTACTTTATTAAATACACCGTCTTAAGTACTGCTGTGTCTGCCTCATCTTCTGGGTTCTGCTGACTATTCGTGGCTCAGTTGGTTAAGTGACTGTTTCTCACTCCGGAGACCCAGGTTCGTAACCGGGTCCTGACA
>NW_027003797.1:0-5208 GCF_036934945.1 Oncorhynchus masou masou
TTTTCAGACCCTTGTTATGTACTTGAGTGAAGACCCAAAAGCGGTTTTAACAGAAAACAGAGTTCTTTAATGAAAAAACAGGAATGGCATAAATCCTCTTCCAACGTAGTCAATGGAACAAAAGAACGTAGTATAATGCAGGATGCACCTGCCAGGCAGACTCCGACAGGATAGGACAAGGTGGAAGCAAACGGGACGACAGCTTGCTTCTGGCATCAAAAAACACAAACAAGAATCAGACACTGAAAGTAGCAGGAACAGAGAGAGAAATAGAGACCTAATCAGAGGGGGAAGAGAGAACAGGTGTGAAAGAGTGAATGAGCTAGTTAGAGGAGATGTAGAACAGCTGAAGAATGAGAGACAGAGAAGGTAACCTAAAAAGACCAGCAGAGAGAGACAGAGTGAAGAGAAAGGACAGGAACAGACATAACAAGACATGACACCCTTGACTTCTTTCACATTTTGTTTCAGCCTTATTCTAAAATGGATTAAATATCAATCAGGCCTTTATGGTAGAGGGGCCAGACAGAAGCCATTCCTCAGTAAAAGGCACCTAAAGACTCTCAGACCATGAGAAACAAGATTCTCTGGTCTGATGAAACCAAGATTGAACTCTTTGGCCTGAATGCTAAGCGTCACATCTGGAGGAAACCTGGCACCATCCCTATGGTGAAACATGGTGGTGGCAGCGTCATGCTGTGGGGATGTTTTTCAGAGGCAGGGACTGGGAGACTAGTCAGGATCGAGGGAAAGATGAACGGAGCAAAGTACAGAGAGATCCTTGATGAAAACCAGCTCCAGATCGCTCAGGCCCTCAGACTTGGGCATAGGTTCACTTTCCAACAGGGCAACGACCCTAAGCACACAGCCAAGACAATGCAGGAATGGCTTCAGAACAAGTCTCTGAATATCCTTGAGTGGCCCAGCCAGAGCCCGGACTTGAACCCGATCGATCGAATATCTAGGACTCTTGGTCCTACGCTTATTAGCGGCCCTCACAGTCTGCGCGCTATTACGGCAAAGTGCCGACCTGACCCCCTTCCAGGTGCGCTCGCAACGCTGGACAAAAGCCTGAGCGGAGGGGACGCAGGACTCGGCGAGCTGAGATGAGAACAGCGGAGGCTGGTACCCGAGGCTACACTGAAAAGGGGATAGACCGGTAGCAGACGAGGAAGCGAGTTGTGGGCGTACTCTGCCCAGGGAGCTGTTCTGACCAAGACGCAGGGTTACGAAAAGAAAGACTGCGTAAAATGCGACCAACAGTCTGATTGGCCCGTTCGGCTTGACCGTTAGACTGGGGATGAAAGCCGGACGAGAGACTGACGGAAGCCCCAATCAAACGGCAAAACTCCCTCCAAAATTGAGACGTGAACTGCGGGCCTCTGTCGGAAACGACGTCAGACGGAAGGCCATGAATTCGGAAAACATTCTCGATAATGATCTGAGCCGTCTCCTTAGCAGAAGGGAGCTTATCGAGAGGAATGGAATGAGCCGCCTTAGAGAATCTATCGACAACCGTAAGAATAACTGTCTTCCCCGCTGATGAAGGCAGTCCGGTGATAAAATCTAAAGCGATGTGAGACCACGGTCGAGAGGGAATGGGAAGCGGTCTGAGACGGCCGGCAGGAGGAGAGTTCCCAGATTTAGTCTGCGCGCAGACCGAACAAGCGGCGACAAACCGACGCGCGTCACGTTCCCGAGTGGGCCACCAGAAACGCTGGCGAATGGAAGCGAGAGGCATTCCCGAACGCCGGGGTGGCCGGCTAACTTGGCAGAGTGGGCCCACTGAAGAACGGCCGGACGAGTAGGAACGGGAACGAACAGAAGGTTCCTAGGACAAGCTCGCGGCGACGGAGTGTGAGCGAGTAGCTTGCTTTACCTGCCTCTCAATTCCCCAGACAGTCAACCCGACAACACGCCCGTCAGGGAGCATCCTCGGGGTCGGTGGAGACCTCAGAAGAACTGAAGAGACGAGATAAAGCATCAGGCTTGGTGTTTTTTGAGCCCGGACGATAAGAAATAACAAACTCGAAACGAGCGAAAAACAGAGCCCAACGAGCCTGACGCGCATTAAGTCGTTTGGCTGAACGGATGTACTCAAGGTTCCTATGGTCAGTCCAAACGACAAAAGGAACGGTCGCCCTCCAACCACTGTCGCCATTCGCCTAGGGCTAAGCGGATGGCGAGCAGTTCGCGATTACCAACATCATAGTTACGTTCTGACGGCGATAAGCGATGAGAGAAAAACGCGCAAGGATGGACCTTGCCGTCAGAGAGAGAGCGCTGAGAAAGAATGGCTCCCACGCCCACCTCTGACGCGTCAACCTCAACAACAAACTGTCTAGAGATGTCAGGTGTAACAAGAATAGGAGCGGATGTAAAACGATTCTTAAGAAGATCAAAAGCTCCCTGGGCGGAAACGGACCACTTAAAGCACGTCTTAACAGAAGTAAGGGCTGTGAGGGGAGCTGCCACCTGACCGAAATTACGGATGAAACGACGATAGAAATTAGCGAAGCCCAGAAAGCGCTGCAGCTCGACGCGTGACTTAGGAACGGGCCAATCAATGACAGCCTGGACCTTAGCGGGATCCATCTTAATGCCCTCAGCGGAAATAACGGAACCGAGAAAAGGGACAGAGGCGGCATGAAAAATGCACTTCTCAGCCTTCACATAAAGACAGTTCTCCAAAAGGCGCTGGAGGACGCTGCCGCACGTGCTGAACATGAATCGAGAGAGACGGAGAAAAATCAGGATATCGTCCATGTAAACGAAAACAAAAATGTTCAGCATGTCTCTCAGGACGTCGTTAACTAGTGCCTGAAAGACAGCTGGAGCGTTAACGAGGCCGAAAGGAAGAACCCGGTATTCAAAGTGCCCTAACGGAGTGTTAAACGCCGTCTTCCACTCGTCCCCTCCCTGATGCGCACGAGATGGTAGGCGTTACGAAGGTCCAATTTGGTGAAAAACCTGGCTCCCTGCAGGATCTCGAAGGCTGAAGACATAAGAGGAAGCGGATAACGATTCTTAACTGTTATGTCATTCAGCCCTCGATAATCCACGCATGGGCGCAGGGACCCGTCCTTCTTCTGAACAAAAAAACCCCGCTCCGGCGGGAGAGGAGGAGGAGACTATGGTACCGGCGTTGAGCGAAACCGACAAATAATCCTCGAGAGCCTTACGTTCGGGAGCCGACAGAGAGTATAATCTACCCCGGGGGAGTAGTTCCCGGAAGGAGATCAATACTACAGTCATACGACCGGTGTGGAGGGAGAGAAGTGGCCTTGGAACGACTGAACACCGTGCGCAGATCGTGATACTCCTCCGGCACCCCTGTCAAATCGCCAGGCTCCTCCTGTGAAGTAGAGACAGAGGAAACAGGAGGGATAGCAGACATTAAACAGGTCACATGACAAGAAACATTCCAGGATAGGATAGAATTACTAGACCAATTAATAGAAGGGTTATGGCGCACTAGCCAGGGATGACCCAAAACAACAGGTGTAAAAGGTGAACGAAAAATTAAAAAAGAAATGGTTTCGCTATGATTACCAGAGACAGTGAGGGTTAAAGGCAGCGTCTCACGCTGAATCTTGGGGAGAGAACTACCATCTAAAGCGAACAAGGCCGTGGGCTCCCTAACTGTCTGAGAGGAATGTCATGTTCCCGAGCCCAGGTCTCGCCCATAAAACAGCCCTCCGCCCCAGAGTCTATCAAGGCACTGCAGGAAGCAGATGAACCGGGCCAGCGGAGATGGACCGGAAAGGTAGTGCGTGATCCAGAAGGAGAGGCCTGAGTAGTTGCGCTCACCAGTAGCCCTCCCTTTACTGATGAGCTCTGGCTTTTACTGGACATGAGGTGACAAAATGACCAGCGGAGCCGCAGTAGAGACAGAGGCGATTGGTGATTCTCCGTTCCTTCTCCTTGGCCGAGATGCGGATACCCCCCAGCTGCATAGGCTCAGCATCCGAGCCGGCGGAGGAGGGTGGCAGTGATGCGGCAGGTGGCAGTGATGTGGAGAGGGGAGCAACGGAGAACGCGAGCTCCTTTCCACGAGCTCGGCGACGAAGATCAAACCGTCGCTCTATGCGAATAGCGAGAGCTATTAAGGAGTCCAGACAGGAAGGAACCTCCCGGGAGAGGATCTCATCCTTAACCTCGACGAGGAGACCCTCCAGAAAACGAGCGAGCAAAGCCGGCTCGTTCCAGTCACTAGAGGCAGCGAGAGTGCGAAACTCAATAGAATAATCCGTTATGGATCTATTCCCCTGACATAGGGAAGACAGGGCCCTGGAAGCCTCCTCGCCAAAAACAGAACGGTCAAAAACCCGTATCATCTCCTCCTTAAAGTCCTGATACTGGTTAATACACTCAGCCCTCGCCTCCCAGATTGCCGTGCCCCACTCACGCGCCCGTCCGGTAAGGAGAGAAATGACGTAGGCGATGCGGGCTGCGCTCCTGGAGTAAGTGTTGGGCTGGAGAGAGAACACCACATCACACTGAGTGAGGAATGAGCGGCACTCAGTGGGCTCCCAGAGTAACACGGCGGGTTGTTGATCCTGGGCTCTGGAGACTCGGAAACCCTGGAAGTGGGCGGTGGATCGAGGTGGAGTTGGTGAACCTGTCTTGTGAGGTCGGAGACTTGGACGGCCAGGGTCTCAACGGCATGTCGAGCAGCAGACAACTCCTCCTCGTGTCTGCCTAGCATCGCTCCCTGGATCTCGACGGCGGAGTGAAAAGGGTCCGGAGCCGCTGGGTCCATTCTTGGTCTGATTCTTCTGTTATGTACTTGAGTGAAGACCCAAAAGCGGTTTTAACAGAAAACAGAGTTCTTTAATGAAAAACAGGAATGGCATAAATCCTCTTCCAACGTAGTCAATGGAACAAAAGAACGTAGTATAATGCAGGATGCACCTGCCAGGCAGACTCCGACAGGATAGGACAAGGTGGAAGCAAACGGGACGACAGCTTGCTTCTGGCATCAAAAAACACAAACAAGAATCAGACACTGAAAGTAGCAGGAACAGAGAGAGAAATAGAGACCTAATCAGAGGGGGAAGAGAGAACAGGTGTGAAAGAGTGAATGAGCTAGTTAGAGGAGATGTAGAACAGCTGAAGAATGAGAGACAGAGAAGGTAACCTAAAAAGACCAGCAGAGAGAGACAGAGTGAAGAGAAAGGACAGGAACAGACATAACAAGACATGACA
>NW_027003798.1:0-5208 GCF_036934945.1 Oncorhynchus masou masou
TTTGGTCAGTAGATGTCCCCATTGTGCTTTTTGTCCCTATGTTTTTCCCTTGATCCCCATTATTATTTGCACCTGTGTCTCGTTTTCCCTGATTGTATTTAAACCCTTTGTTTCCCTCAGTTCTGTGCTCTGTGTTTGTATGTTAGCACCCTGCCCTAGTGTTCTGTGTGCTCTTGTCGATTCCGGGTGAAGTTCTTGTGGTATTCTGTTTTTGTTTTTGTTTATTTTTGGTGAGTTTCTTTTGAGGTCTTTTTGTGTTTTTCCTACCACCTTTTGGATTTGCCATTTTTTGTATTTTAGGATTTTTTCTTTATTAAATACACCGTCTTAAGTACTGCTGTGTCTGCCTCATCTTCTGGGTTCTGCTGTCTATTCGTGGCTCAGTTGGTTAAGTGACTGTTTCTCACTCCGGAGACCCAGGTTCGAAAACCGGGTCCTGACAGAAACACAGAGCCAAAATGAACCCAGAGGCAGCCAGTTCCCAGGACCTTTTTTTGCCACGCTGTCCCACCACCAGGAGACTGTCCAACGCCACGAAGCCGCCCTGGTTCAGCAAGAGGCCTTAATGGCTAGACATTCTCATCTTCTGTCGGAGATGCTGACTTCCATTAAGCAAATATCTGATCGACTTCCCCGGCAACAGTTTCCGTCCCAGTACCTCAGGTTCACGTACCCATGGCAGTTAACCCCTGGCTGAACCTCGTCTTCCACCTCCCCAACGGTTCTCAGGTGATCCAAGTGCTTGTAAAGGCTTTCTCACTCAATGTTCTCTCTCCTTTGAGCTGCAACCCTCGTCGTTTCCCACCGACCGGTCTAAGATCGCATATATCATTACCCTGCTGTCGGAAAAAGCCCTGGCCTGGGCTACTGCTGTGTGGGGATGCCCATAGTTCCTGCTGTGCCAGCTACTCTGCCTTTGCTGAGGAATTCAAACGAGTGTTTCAAGGCCCAAGCAGTGGTTCTGACTCAGCCAAACAGCTCCTGACTCTCCATCAAGGTTGGCGCAGCGTGACGGACTATGCCATCCAGTTCCGCACGGTGGCAGCAGCGAGTGGCTGGAACAACGAGGCGCCACGGTGTGCTTTCTGAAAGGCCTTTCCGACACTATCCAAGATGAACTGGCCACTCGGGAACCACCGGACAATCTCGAGTCCCTGATCAAGTTGGCCTCACGCATTGACCAGCGTCTGAGAGAGAAGAGAACTCAACCGTAGACCTCTAGCCCCTATCAGTCCCAGCTCCGAGTCCCCACCTTTATCATCGCTGGCTCCACCGGAACCCATGCAGATTGACGCATCTCCCAGGCTGAGAGAGACCGCCGGATGAGGGAGCGACGCTGTCTATATTGCGGCAAACCGGGCCATTTCCGTTCCACGTGTCCCGGGCTCCAGGGAAACGCTCTGTCCCGTACAGACCGGGGGAACTGTAACGGGAAACATAACCTCCTCCCATCCGTCCAACTCCCGTCTGCTCATTCCAGTCACCCTCTCCTGGGACAACCACAAGCTTCACCTTCAAGCCTTGGTAGACTCTGGAGCCGCAGGTAACTTCATGGATGGTGTCTGGGCGAAGGAGAATGGCGTTCCTCTGAACCTCTAAGTGACCCCATGAGGGTTACTACATTGGATGGAAGCCCTTTGGGATCTGGACTTGTCACTCATGTCACTACCTCCTTGAGACTTTCAGTTTCACAACACCAGGAATTGATGAACTTTCATTTGATCTCCTGTTCCGAGTTCCCTCTCGTCCTGGATACCCCTGGCTTCACAGCCATAACCCTCACATCGACTGGTCTGTGGGCACTATCAAGCAGTGGGGTCCTACGTGCCAAGCTACTTGTATTTTCCAGAATTCCCTGAGTTCTACTCCCGAGTCTTTAGAATCCATCGACCTGACCCGGAATTCCCGAGTGTTACCATGACCTCAAACTGGTGTTTAGCAAACAGAGGGCCACCATGCTACCACCCCATAGATCTTACGATTGCCCCATCGACCTGTTTCCCGGGCACTTGCCCCCCAGGGGGTCGGATCTTTTCCCTATCTCCACCCGAACGAGCTGCTATGGATACCTACATCAAGGACTCTCTGGAAGCAGGCCTCATGCGTCCATCAACCTCCCGGCGGGAGCAGGGTTTTTCTTTGTGGCCAAGAAAGATGGTGGATTACGTCCCTTGCATCGACTACCGGGGACTCAATGACATAACCGTCCGTAACCGTTACCCGCTACCCCTTATGGCCACAGCCTTCGAGCTGCTCCAGGAAGCAGTTGTTTTCACTAAGCTTGACCTGCGGAACGCATACCATCTTGTGCGGATCAGACCTGGTGACGAGTGGAAGACCGCTTTCAACACGCCTACTGGTCACTATGAATACTTGGTGATGCCCTTCGGCCTGACCAACGCCCCAGCGGTGTTCCAAGCGCTCATAAACGATGTGCTTAGGGATATGCTTAACATATTTGTGTTCGTTTACTTGGATGACATCCTCATCTTTTCGAGCTCCCTTCAAGAACACACTAAGCATGTCAGACAAGTACTCAAACGCCTCCTGGACAGCCATCTGTACGTTAAGCCGGAAAAATGTGAATTCCATTCATCCCGAGTACAATTCCTGGGATTTGTAGTGGAACCCGGTCGAGTCCAAATGGACCCTAGGAAGGTAGGGGCGGTAGCGGATTGGCCCACCCCCAAATCCGTTAAGGATGTTCAGCGTTTCCTGGGCTTCACAAACTTTTACCGCAAGTTCATCAAGAACTTCAGTTTGGTGGCAGCTCCTCTCTCAGCTTTAACCAAAGGTGGCAATGCAAGGTTTGTGGGGGAAGAGAAGCTGAGACGGCCTTCCAAGGACTCAAGCAGCGCTGGCGTCCTCTCTGCTCCCATCCTGATACTACCGACTACGGATGAACCATTTGTGGTGGAGGTAGACGATCAGAGGTTGGTGTTGGAGCTGTCCTGTCTCAGAGGGGTGAAGACAAGAAGCTTCATCCGTGCGCTTTCTTCTCACACCGGCTTACTCCCGACTGAGAGGAACTACGATGTGGGGATCGTGAACTCCTAGCGGTTAAGATGGCATTGAAGGAATGGAGACACTGGCTCGAGGGGGCTTCTCACCCGTTCAAGTGCTTACGGACCACAAAAATCTGGAGTATATCCAGCAGGCGAAGCGATTGAACTCTAGACAAGCTAGATGGTCTTTTCTTCAATCGATTCCAGTTTATCCTCACCTATCGGCCCGGGTCGAAGAATCTCAAACCGGATGCCCTGTCCCGAGTCTACGCTCCTGCCATTCGAGATGACACGGACATGCCTGTCCTTCCTGCTGCTAAGATTGTGGCTCCGATCTCGTGGCAAGTTGAGGATACCGTGAGACGTGCTCAAGCTAGCGAACCGGACCCTAAAGGAGGCCCTGCCAATCGGTTGTTTGTCCCCAAGGCAGTGAGGACTCAGGTCCTTCTGTGGGGGCACTCCTCTCGCCTCACCTGTCATCCGGGCGTAGGTCGCACCTTGGAGTTCATCCAGCGTAAGTTCTGGTGGCCTACCATAAGAGAAGACGTTGCCACTTTCGTCCAATGCCTGCCCCGTGTGCTGCCAGGGCAAATCTTCTCACCTCCGCCCTCAAGGACTCCTTCACCCTTTACCTGTTCCCCACAGACCCTGGTCCCATATCTCATTGGACTTTATTACTGGACTTCCTCCATCCCATGGCAATACTACTATCCTAGTCATAATCGACAGGTTTTCAAAGGCGGCCAGGTTCGTCCCTCTGACTAAGTTACCTTCTGCCAAGGAAACGGCTGAGTTGGTAATTAATCATGTGTTCCGAGTCTTCGGCATTCCTCAAGATGTGGTTTCTGACAGAGGTCCCCAGTTCGCTCAAGGTTTTGGAAGGCCTTCTGCCAACTCATGGGGGCTTCTGCCAGTCTATCTTCAGGGTACCATCCGGAGTCCAACGGCCAAACAGAGAGGATGAATCAAGAGCTGGAAACCACCCTCCGATGTATGACTCGTGACAACCCGTCCACATGGTCATCCTTTATTGTTTGGGCCGAATACGCGCACAACACCTTGCGCTCCTCCTCCACTGGTATGTCCCCGCACGAGTGTCAGTTTGGCTATGCTCCTCCATTGTTCCAGGACCAGGAGGCAGAAGTCAGAGTGCCTTCAGCCTTGAGGTTCGTCAGACGCTGTCGGCTTATGTGGAGGAAGACCCGTCTTAATCTGATGCGTTCCTCACAGAGGTATCAACAACAAGCCAACAGACGTCGCCGTCCCGGGCCTGGCCTGCGCCCCGGCCAGAGAGTCTGGCTTTCCACAAGAGACTTACCTCTACGGGTGGAGTCTCGCAAGCTGTCCCAAAAATACATCGGTCCCTTCAAGGTTGCCAGGAGAGTTAACCCAGTTTCTTACCGCCTACACTTACCCAGATCCCTTAAGATTAATCCCACATTTCATGTGTCATTGTTAAAACCTGTTGTTTTTTCTCCCCTTGTCCCGGCAGACAGACCTCCCTCCGCCTCGTGTCATTGGAGGCCAGCCGGCTTATACCGTCCACCGGATACTGGATTCCCGCCGGGTGCAGCGGTCCTGGCAGTATCTGGTGGACTGGGAAGGCTACGGTCCTGAGGAGCGCTCCTGGGTTCCTGCCAAAGACATCCTGGACCCTGACCTCATTCGTCAGTTCAGGTCCTCCACCCTGAGAGAGCTGGTAGGAACGTCAGGAGCCGTTCCTAGGGGGGGGATTCTGTCAGGATTTGGCCAGGGTTGTTCCGGGTTTTGGTCAGTAGATGTCCCCATTGTGCTTTTTGTCCCTATGTTTTTCCCTTGATCCCCATTATTATTTGCACCTGTGTCTCGTTTCCCCTGATTGTATTTAAACCCTTTGTTTCCCTCAGTTCTGTGCTCTGTGTTTGTATGTTAGCACCCTGCCCTAGTGTTCTGTGTGCTCTTGTCGATTCCGGGTGAAGTTCTTGTGGTATTCTGTTTTTTTTGTTTATTTTTGGTGAGTTTCTTTTGAGGTCTTTTTGTGTTTTTCCTACCACCTTTTGGATTTGCCATTTTTTGTATTTTAGGATTTTTCTTTATTAAATACACCGTCTTAAGTACTGCTGTGTCTGCCTCATCTTCTGGGTTCTGCTGTCTATTCGTGGCTCAGTTGGTTAAGTGACTGTTTCTCACTCCGGAGACCCAGGTTCGAAACCGGGTCCTGACA
>NW_027003799.1:0-5208 GCF_036934945.1 Oncorhynchus masou masou
TAGAGCCGTAATTTTGAAAAGACATCTACCACTATCAGATTAGAGCCATAAGGGAGACTAGACATCTACCACCACTATCAGATTAGAGCCATAAGGGACCCTAGACATCTACCACCCCACGACATCTATCAGATTAGAGCCGTAAGGGAGACTAGACATCTACCACCCCACTACCACTATCAGATTAGAGCCATAAGGGAGACTAGACATCTACCACCCCACGACATCTATCAGATTAGAGCCGTAAGGGAGACTAGACATCTACCACCCCACTACCACTATCAGATTAGAGCCAACAGGGAGACTAGACATCTACCACCCCACTACCACTATCAGATTAGAGCCAACAGGGAGAATAGACATCTACCACCCCACTACCACTATCAGATTAGAGCCAACAGGGAGACTAGACATCTACCACCCCACTACTACTATCAGATTAGAGCCGGAAGGGAGACTAGGAATCTACCACCCCCTATCAGATTAGAGCCGTAATTTTGAAAAGACATCTACCACTATCAGATTAGAGCCATAAGGAGACTAGACATCTACCACCCACTACCACTATCAGATTAGAGCCATAAGGAAGACTAGACATCTACCACCACTATCAGATTAGAGCCATAAGGGAGACTAGACATCTACCACCACTATCAGATTAGAGCCATAAGGGAGACTAGACATCTACCACCCCACTACCACGATTAGATTAGAGCTATAAAGGAGACTAGACATCTACCACTATCAGATAATTTTTTATTTTACCTTTATTTAACCAGGTAGGTTAGTTGAGAACAAGTTCTCATTTGCAACTGCGACCTGGCCAAGATAAAGCTTAGCAGTGTGAACAGACAACACAGAGTTACACATGGAGTAAACAATTAACAAGTCAATAACACAGTACAAAAAAGGCGAGTCTATATACATTGTGTGCAAAAGGCATGAGGAGGTAGGCGAATAATTACAATTTTGCAGATTAGCACTGGAGTGATAAATGATCAGATGGTCATGTACAGGTAGAGATACTGGTGTGCAAAAGAGCAGAAAAGTAAATAAATAAAAACAGTGTGGGGATGAGGTAGGTGAAAATGGGTGGGCTATTTACCAATAGACTATGTACAGCTGCAGCGATCGGTTAGCTGCTCAGATAGCACGTTTGAAGTTGGTGAGGGGGTAAAAGTCTCCAACTTCAGGGATTTTTGCAATTCGTTCCAGTCACAGGCAGCAGAGTACTGGAACGAAAGGCGGCCAAATGAGGTGTTGGCTTTAGGGATGATCAGTGAGATACACCTGCTGGAGCGCGTGCTACGGATGGGTGTTGCCATCGTGACCAGTAAACTGAGATAAGGCGGAGCTTTACCTAGCATGGACTTGTAGATGACCTGGAGCCAGTGGGTCTGGCGACAAATATGTAGCGAGGGCCAGCCGACTAGAGCATACAAGTCGCAGTGGTGGGTGGTATAAGGTGCTTTAGTGACAAAACGGATGGCACTGTGATAAACTGCATCCAGTTTGCTGAGTAGAGTGTTGGAGGCAATTTTGTAGATGACATCGCCGAAGTCGAGGATCGGTAGGATAGTCAGTTTTACTAGGGTAAGTTTGGCGGCGTGAGTGAAGGAGGCTTTGTTGCGGAATAGAAAGCCGACTCTTGATTTGATTTTCGATTGGAGATGTTTGATATGGGTCTGGAAGGAGAGTTTGCAGTCTAGCCAGACACCTAGGTACTTATAGGTGTCCACATATTCAAGGTCGGAACCATCCAGTGTGGTGATGCTCGTCGGGCATGCGGGTGCAGGCAGCGATCGGTTGAAAAGCATGCATTTGGTTTTACTAGCGTTTAAGAGCAGTTGGAGGCCACGGAAGGAGTGTTGTATGGCATTGAAGCTCGTTTGGAGGTTAGATAGCACAGTGTGCAAGGACGGGCCGGAAGTATATAGAATGGTGTCGTCTGCGTAGAGGTGGATCAGGGAATCGCCCGCAGCAAGAGCAACATCATTGATATATACAGAGAAAAGAGTCGGCCCGAGAATTGAACCCTGTGGCACCCCCATAGAGACTGCCAGAGGACCGGACAGCATGCCCTCCGATTTGACACACTGAACTCTGTCTGCAAAGTAATTGGTGAACCAGGCAAGGCAGTCATCCGAAAAACCGAGGCTACTGAGTCTGCCGATAAGAATATGGTGATTGACAGAGTCGAAAGCCTTGGCAAGGTCGATGAAGACGGCTGCACAGTACTGTCTTTTATCGATGGCGGTTATGATATCGTTTAGTACCTTGAGTGTGGCTGAGGTGCACCCGTCACCGGCTCGGAAACCAGATTGCACAGCGGAGAAGGTACGGTGGGATTCGAGATGGTCAGTGACCTGTTTGTTGACTTGGCTTTCGAAGACCTTAGATAGGCAGGGCAGGATGGATATAGGTCTGTAACAGTTTGGGTCCAGGGTGTCTCCCCCTTTGAAGAGGGGGATGACTGCGGCAGCTTTCCAATCCTTGGGGATCTCAGACGATATGAAAGAGAGGTTGAACAGGCTGGTAATAGGGGTTGCGACAATGGCGGCGGATAGTTTCAGAAATAGAGGGTCCAGATTGTCAAGCCCAGCTGATTTGTACGGGTCCAGGTTTTGCAGCTCTTTCAGAACATCTGCTATCTGGATTTGGGTAAAGGAGAACCTGGAAGGGCTTGGGCGAGAAGCTGCGGTGGGGGCGGAGCTGTTGGCTGAGGTTGGAGTAGCTAGGCGGAAGGCATGGCCAGCCGTTGAGAAATGCTTGTTGAAGTTGGATGCAGTCAGGCTTTAGGTCTGGACACAGCACTGTTTCAGCAACATAGACGGTTTTACATGGATACCGTCAGGCGTTAGGTCTGGCCACAGCACTGTTTCAGCTACATGGGCGGTTTTAAATGCCATCCACTGTGCTCTTGACAAGAATGTCTTTATTGATTTGTTGAAGGCTTTTGACACTGTGGACCATGCTGTGTTAGTGCAAAGGTTAAAATGTTGTGGAATTACAGGTCCTGATCAAGATTGGTTAATAAATTACCTATCAAATCATACACAATGTGTAATGGAGAATGGTTGTAAATCTGAGTTCTTAGAGTTGTGTTCATGTGTTCTGCAAGGTTCTATTTTGGGCCCAATGTTGTTCCTTTTGTATATCAACAACACTGGGGATCTTATTGAAACAGCGGATGTTCATTTTTATACAGATGATACTGTTCTGTATTCAAGTGGTAGTAGTTTATCTTTATCTTTTGAAAATGCCCAAAGAGCATTTAACATCATACAACTGAATCTGAATGATTTGAAGCTGGTTCTGAATTTCAGATGCCAGGCATGTTACTAATCATGTCATTTCTACAATGGCTGGACATATTATACAGCAAGTCAAAGTGTACAACTATTTGGGTGTGTGGGTTGATGACAAGCTGAGCTTCACTGTTCATGTGGAGAACTTGATCAGGAAGCTCAAGCTGAAAATAGGTTTTTATTACCGGCATCAGGCTTGTTTTTCTCTGGAGGCCAGGAAGGAGCTGGTAGGATGTACATTACCGGCATCAGGCTTGTTGTTCTCTGGAGGCCAGGAAGGAGCTGGTAGGATGTACATTACCGGCATCAGGCTTGTTGTTCTCTGGAGGCCAGGAAGGAGCTGGTAGGATGTACAGTACTGGCATCAGGCCTGTTGTTCTCTGGAGGCCAGGAAGGAGCTGGTAGGATGTACAGTACTGGCATCAGGCTTGTTGTTCTCTGGAGGCCAGGAAGGAGCTGGTATGATGTACAGTACTGGCATCAGGCCTGTTGTTCTCTGGAGGCCAGGAAGGAGCTGGTAGGATGTACATTACCGGCATCAGGCTTGTTGTTCTCTGGAGGCCAGGAAGGAGCTGGTATGATGTACATTACTGGCATCAGGCTTGTTGTTCTCTGGAGGCCAGGAAGGAGCTGGTAGGATGTACATTACTGGCGGTTGTAGATTGTAGTGATGTTATATATATGCAGGCCTCAACCACGACCCTGAGAGAACTTGATTCAGTGTATCATGCAGCCCTCAGGTTCATTACCAATCAGAAACGTCTAACACATCATTGTGATCTCTACAGCGCTGTTGGCTGGTGGTCATCTACCTTGCGTAGGTTTAAACACTGGTATACACTGATTTATAAGGCCATAGGCCATATTGTAGGCTTAAACACTGATTTATAAGGTCATATTGTAGGTTTAAACACTGATTTATAAGGCCATATTGTAGGTTTAAACACTGATTTATAAGGCCATATTGTAGGTTTAAACACTGATTTATAAGGCCATATTGTAGGTTTAAACACTGGTATACACTGATTTATAAGGCCATATTGTAGGTTTAAACACTGGTATACACTGATTTATAAGGTCATATTGTAGGTTTAAACACTGATTTATAAGGTCATATTGTAGGTTTAAACACTGATTTATAAGGCCATATTGTAGGTTTAAACACTGATTTATAAGGTCATATTGTAGGTTTAAACACTGGTATACACTGATTTATAAGGCCATATTGTAGGCTTAAACACTGGTATACACGGATTTATAAGGTCATATTGTAGGCTTAAACACTGGTATACACGGATTTATAAGGTCATATTGTAGGCTTAAACACTGGTATACACTGATTTATAAGGCCATATTGTAGGTTTAAACACTGGATTTATAAGGTCATATTGTAGGTTTAAACAAACACTGATTTATAAGGTCATATTGTAGGTTTAAACACTGATTTATAAGGTCATATTGTAGGTTTAAACACTGGTATACACGGATTTATAAGGTCATATTGTAGGTTTAAACACTGGTATACACGGATTTATAAGGTCATATTGTAGGCTTTGGTATACACTGATTTATAAGGTCATATTGTAGGTTTAAACACTGATTTATAAGGTCATATTATAGGTTTAAACACTGATTTATAAGGCCATATTGTAGGTTTAAACACTGGTATACACGGATTTATAAGGTCATATTGTAGGCTTAAACACTGGTATACACTGATTTATAAGGTCATATTGTAGGTTTAAACACTGATTTATAAGGCCATATTGTAGGTTTAAACACTGATTTATAAGGCCATATTGTAGGCTTAAACACTGGTATACACGGATTTATAAGGTCATATTGTAGGCTTAAACACTGGTATACACTGATTTATAAGGTCATATTGTAGGTTTAAACA
>NW_027003800.1:0-5208 GCF_036934945.1 Oncorhynchus masou masou
CTGTCAGGATTTGGCCAGGGTTGTTCCGGGTTTTGGTCACTAGATGCCCCCATTGTGCTTTTTGACCTTATGTTTTTCCCTTGATTCCCATTATTATTTGCACCTGTGCCTCGTTTTCCCCTGATTGTATTTAAACCCTTAGTTTCCCTCAGTTCTGTGCTCTGTGTTTGTATGTTAGCACCCAGCCCTAGTGTTCTGTGTATTCTTGTCGATTCCGGTGGACGCTCTTGTGGAATTCTGTTTTTGTTTTTTGAGTATCTCTTGAGGCTTTTTTGTGCTATTCCTACCACCTTTTGGATTTGCCATTTTGTATTGAAGGACTTCTCCTTTTTTACTTTATTAAATACACCGTCTTAAGTACTGCTGTGTCTGCCTCATCTTCTGGGTTCTGCTGACTATTCGTGGCTCAGTTGGTTAAGTGACTGTTTTCACTCCGGGAGACCCAGGTTCGTAACTGGGTCCTGACAGAAACACAGAGCCAAAAATGAACCCAGAGGCAGCCAGTTCCCAGGACCTTTGCCATGCTGTCCCACCACCAGGAGACTGTCCAACGCCACGAAGCCGCCCTGGTTCAGCAAGAGGCCTTAATGGCTAGACATTCTCATCTTCTGTCGGAGATGCTGACTTCCATTAAGCAAATATCTGATCGTCTTACCCCGGCAACAGTTCCCGTCCCAGTACCTCAGATTCACGTACCCATGGCAGTTAACCCCCTGGCTGAACCTCGTCTTCCACCTCCCCAACGGTTCTCAGGTGATCCAAGTGCTTGTAAGGGTTTCTCACCCAATGTTCTCTCTCCTTTGAGCTACAACCCTCGTCGTTTCCCACCGACCGGTCTAAGATAAACATATCATCACCCTGCTGTCGGAAAAAGCCCTGGCCTGGGCTACTGCTGTGTGGGGGGATGCCCATAGTTCCTGCTGTGCCAGCTACTCTGCCTTTGCTGAGGAATTCAAACGAGTGTTTCAAGGCCCAAGCAGTGGTTCTGACTCAGCCAAACAGCTCCTGACTCTCCACCAAGGTTGGCGCAGCGTGACCGGACTATGCCATCCAGTTCCGCACGGTGGCAGCAGCAAGTGGCTGGAACAACGAGCGCTCACGGTGTGCTTTCTGAAAAAGGCCTTTCCGACACTATCCAAGATGAACTGGCCACTGGGGAACCACCGGACAATCTCGAGTCCCTGATCAAGTTGGCCTCACGCATTGACCAGCGTCTGAGAAGAGAACTCAACCGTAGACCTCTAGCCCCTATCAGTCCCAGCTCCGAGTCCCCACCTTTATCCTCGCTGGCTCCATCGGAACCCATGCAGATTGGACGCATCTCCCAGGCTGAGAGAGACCGCCGGATGAGGGAGCGACGCTGTCTATGTGCGGCAAACGGGCCATTTCCGTTCCACGTGTCCCGGGCTCCAGGGAAACGCTCTGTCCCGTACAGACCGGGGGGAACTGTAGCGGGAAACATAACCTCCTCCCATCCGTCCAACTCCCGTCTGCTCATTCCAGTCACCCTCTCCTGGGACAACCACAAGCTTCACCTTCAAGCCTTGGTAGACTCTGGAGCCGCAGGTAACTTCATGGATGGTGTCTGGGCGAAGGAGAATGGCGTTCCCTCTGAACCTCTAAGTGAACCCATGAGGGTCACTACATTGGATGGAAGCCCTTTGGGATCTGGACTTGTCACTCATGTCACTACCTCCTTGCGACTTTCAGTTTCACAACACCAGGAATTGATGAACTTTCATTTGATCTCCTGTTCCGAGTTCCCTCTCGTCCTTGGATACCCCTGGCTTCACAGCCATAACCCTCACATCGACTGGTCTGTGGGCACTATCAAGCAGTGGGGTCCTACGTGCCAAGCTACTTGTATTTTCCAGAATTCCCGAGTTCTACTCCCGAGTCTTTAGAATCCATCGACCTGACCCGAGTTCGAGTGTTACCATGACCTCAAACTGGTGTTTAGCAAACAGAGGGCCACCATGCTACCACCCCATAGACCTTACGGTGCCCCATCGACCTGTTTCCGGGCACTTGCCCCCCCAGGGGTCGGATCTTTTCCCTATCTCCACCCGAACGAGCTGCTATGGATACCTCCATCAGGACGCTCTGGAAGCAGGCCTCATGCGTCCATCCACCTCCCCGGCGGGAGCAGGGTTTTCTTTGTGGCCAAGAAAGACGGTGGATTACGTCCTTGCATCGACTACCGGGGACTCAATGCCATAACTGTCCGTAACCGTTACCCGCTACCCCTTATGGCCACAGCCTTCGAGCTGCTCCAGGAAGCAGTTGTTTTCACTAAGCTTGACCTGCGGAACGCATACCATCTTGTGCGGATCAGACCTGGTGACGAGTGGAAGGCCCCGCTTTCAACACGCCTACTGGTCACTATGAATACTTGGTGATGCCCTTCGGCCTGACCAACGCCCCAGCGGTGTTCCAGCGTTCATAAACGATGTGCTTAGGGATATGCTTAACATATTTGTGTTCGTTTACCTGGATGACATCCTCATCTTTTCGAGCTCCCTTCAAAGAACACACTAAGCATGTCAGACAAGTACTCAAACGCCTCCTGGACAGCCATCTGTACGTTAAGCCGGAAAAATGTGAATTCCATTCATCCAGTACAATTCCTGGGATTTGTAGTGGAACCCAGTCGAGTCCAAATGGACCCCAGGAAGGTAGGGGCGGTAGCGGATTGGCCCACCCCCAAATCCGTTAAGGAAGTTCAGCGTTTCCTGGGCTTCACAAACTTTTACCGCAAGTTCATCAAGAACTTCAGCTTGGTGGCAGCCCCTCTCTCAGCTTTAACCAAGGGTGGCAATGCAAGGTTTTTGTGGGGAAGAGAAGCTGAGACGGCCTTCCAAGGACTCAAGCAGCGCGTTCTCTCTGCTCCCATCCTGATACTACCGACTACGGATGAACCATTTGTGGTGGAGGTAGACGCATCAGAGGTTGGTGTTGGAGCTGTCCTGTCTCAGAGGGTGAAGACAAGAAGCTTCATCCGTGCGCTTTCTTCTCACACCGGCTTACCCCGACAGAGGAACTACGATGTGGGGGATCGTGAACTCTAGCGGTTAAGATGGCATTGAAGGAATGGAGACACTGGCTCGAGGGGCTTCTCACCCGTTTCAAGTGCTTACGGACCACAAAAATCTGGAGTATATCCAGCAGGCGAGCGGTTGAACTCTAGACAAGCTAGATGGTCTCTTTTCTTCAATCGATTCCAGTTTATCCTCACCTATCGGCCCGGGTCGAAGAATCTCAAACCGGATGCCCTGTCCCGAGTCTACGCTCCTGCCATTCGAGATGACACGGACATGCCTGTCCTTCCCTGCTGCTAAGATTGTGGCTCCGATCTCGTGGCAAGTTGAGGATACCGTGAGACGTGCTCAAGCTAGCGAACCGGACCCGAAGGAGGTCCTGCCAATCGGTTGTTTGTCCCCAAGGCAGTGAGGACTCAGGTCCTTCTGTGGGGGGCACTCCTCTCGCCTCACCTGTCATCCGGGCGTAGGTCGCACCTTGGAGTTCATCCAGCGTAAGTTCTGGTGGCCTACCATAGAGAAGACGTTGCCACTTTTCGTCAATGCCTGTCCCGTGTGCTGCCAGGGCAAATCTTCTCACCTCCGCCCTCAAAGGACTCCTTCACCCTTTACCTGTTCCCCACAGACCCTGGTCCCATATCTCATTGGACTTTATTACTGGACTTCCTCCATCCCATGGCAATGCTACTATCCTAGTCATTATCGACAGGTTTTCAAAGGCGGCCAGGTTCGTCCCTCTGACTAAGTTACCTTCTGCCAAGGAAACGGCTGAGTTGGTAATTAATCATGTGTTCCGAGTCTTGACATTCCTCAAGATATGGTTTCTGACAGAGTCCCCAGTTCGCCTCACGGTTTGGAAGGCCTTCTGCCAACTCATGAGGCTTCTGCCAGTCTATCTTCAGGTACCATCCGAGTCAACGGCCAAACAGAGGATGAATCAAGAATGGAAACCACCCTCCGATGTATGACTCGTGACAACCCGTCCACATGGTCATCCTTTATTGTTTGGGCCGAATACGCGCACAACACCTTGCGCTCCTCCTCCACTGGTATGTCCCTTACAGTGTCAGTTTGGCTATGCTCCTCCATTGTTCCCGGACCAGGAGGCAGAAGTCAGAGTGCCTTCAGCCTTGAAGTTCGTCAGACGCTGTCGGCTTATGTGGAGGAAGACCCGTCTTAATCTTATGCGTTCCTCACAGAGGTACCAACAACAAGCCAACAGACGTCGCCGTCCCGGGCCTACCCTGCGCCCCGGCCAGAGAGTCTGGCTCTCCACAAGAGACTTACCACTACGGGTGGAGTCTACGCAAGCTGTCCCAGAAATACATCGGTCCCTTCAAGGTTGCCAGGAGAGTTAACCCAGTTTCTTATCGCCTACACTTACCCAGATCCCTTAAGATTAATCCCACATTTCACATTTCATTGTTAAAACCTGTTGTTTTCTCCCCTTGTCCCGGCAGACAGACCTCCCCCTCCGCCTCGTGTCATTGGAGGCCAGCCGGCTTATACCGTCCATCGGATACTGGATTCCCGCCGGGTGCAGCGGTCCTGGCAGTATCTGGTGGACTGGGAAGGCTACGGTCCCGAGGAGCGCTCCTGGGTTCCTGCCAAAGACATCCTGGACCCTGACCTCATTCGTCAGTTCAGGGCCCTCCACCCTGAGAGAGCTGGTAGGAACGTCAGGAGCCGTTCCTAGGGGGGATTCTGTCAGGATTTGGCCAGGGTTGTTCCGGGTTTTGGTCACTAGATGCCCCCATTGTGCTTTTTGACCTTATGTTTTTCCCTTGATTCCCATTATTATTTGCACCTGTGCCTCGTTTTCCCCTGATTGTATTTAAACCCTTAGTTTCCCTCAGTTCTGTGCTCTGTGTTTGTATGTTAGCACCCAGCCCTAGTGTTCTGTGTATTCTTGTCGATTCCGGTGGACGCTCTTGTGGAATTCTGTTTTTGTTTTTTGAGTATCTCTTGAGGCTTTTTGTGCTATACCTACCACCTTTTGGATTTGCCATTTTGTATTGAAGGACTTCTCCTTTTTACTTTATTAAATACACCGTCTTAAGTACTGCTGTGTCTGCCTCATCTTCTGGGTTCTGCTGACTATTCGTGGCTCAGTTGGTTAAGTGACTGTTTCTCACTCCGGGAGACCCAGGTTCGTAACCGGGTCCTGACA